>NW_009614448.1:85213-152921 GCF_000690535.1 Cariama cristata | reverse complement strand
CCTCGCTGCTGCACCGTCCCCAGCCACCCTCGCCTGGTGCCCAGCCTTGCCCTTTCTGCTGTTCCCACGGTCTCTCTCCCCAGCTCACCCCTGACTTTCCCATTGCCCGCATGCCCTCCCTCGGCGGTGCTGCCTGCCCTCTCAGACTCCCTCATCCCCGTATCTCCCGAGTGAGAACCTTCCCCGTGGTACCCTTATGTGACGATGGCAGGATAGGAACTGTGTCTGGGTCCAGGCTTTGGTGCCTACATTTGCAAAGCGGAGCGGTCCCAGATCCTAGGTGGATCTCAGCCAGGGCCTTGCTAGAATCCTCCCATGACTCGTCTGGGGACTTTTAAGGGCAGTATAGTTAAAATGACCATTTAAGTGTGTGTATGCCTCCCTCCGTTCTCCTGCAGGTGAGCTCATTAGCCCTGGAGGGGTGCCTAGTGTCACCCATGTGTCAGGAGAAAGGAGACCACGTAAGAGATGCTTGGGCTGGAAGTGTTGGGTGCTTCCCATTTTGTTCATGTTCCAGAAGAAAACTGGCATCAGAATAGGACAAACTGGTAAAAGAGGATGGAGGGGGTGATACCTGAGTGTATCTAATAGCCAAATAACCCAGGAGAGATGCGGTTTAGATTATAGGAACCAGGACTCCTGCGTCTTCTTCTTGGCTCTCCTGCACTTCGGGACATGACCTTGGGAACATTACATAACCTCTCCTAGGCCTCAGTTTCCCCAGCAGGGGAAGACCAGGGGGGTGGGTGGTAATAATGCTGCAGTGGCCTCATGAGGTGCTCTGATGGCTTAGGTAATGTTTGCCGAGTGCCTTGAAGATGTCAGGTACTCTATAAATGCTCAGCAGCGTTATTAAAATCTCCCTGGCAGCCTCACGTGCTGCAGAGGTCGGTGGCTGGGCCTCCCGTAACGCCAGGCTCCCCCTTCCCAGGTTCACAGGAGGAGACCCTCAGGTGTATGCTGCTGATACGGTGGTCCAGGGCACATACGCTTTTCAGTCTGGTGTCTCCTTCTCTAAGGGAACTGATGAAGTAATACCTTTGATTCACACGCAAGGGAGGGAGAGCAATCTGCTTGTGGCCTGGGAACGTTTCTGGAAGCAAACCGGAGCTCTCCCCACTGAGATCTCTGTCGTGGCCGGCTTTTCATGAAAAAACTGCTGAAGACTCCTCCGAGTTTCAGGTTAAATCGTGCGGTTTTGTCTTCAGGAAATTCACTCGCTTTATGAAACCGGTCCTGTTCCAGCACTTGAATTTCATAGGGGAGCTTAACTGGTAAAATAGAGCCGTACAAGAAGGCTTTTTGACTTCATACCGGGGTGACACAATAGGTTTGCTTATGCAGACATCAGTGGCAGCATGTGGCTTCTCAACTTTGTAGGCGTAGCCTTAACGTACACATCATTAACGTAAGAGCATCCTAAGATGAGGTTGTTAAGTAGTAGTTTGTAGGGATAAACACGGTTGTTCGTTCTTTGGGCAGGAAGATGGGCTAAGTGAACTTGCTTCAGGAAAGACTGTGGCAGGATTTTATACTGTAATAACTATTTAAATTAGGATGCAATACTATTACAATACCTAACATGGAGGTAAACAAATTCTATAGGTGTGGCATTTATTATTTTACTTCATCTCAGCAATATTTCTTGATACCGTACAAGACCAAAAAAAAAAAGGAGGGGAATGAAGTGGCTCTAAGGAGCTGACCCTGTCTTCGGGAGTTTGGGAAGCTGCTTTGGAGTCTGACTGGGTCGCATATGAAGATGTAGCCCAGTTTGAGGAAGGACATGAATCCCTTTACATACCCTCTGGGTTCTGAGCTGGTTAAGGCACTGACAAGCCCTTTTAATTATAACTACGTAAGCCTAAAGCTGGAAAAGCTTGAACGCAAAGCCTGGGGGTAGTGGCATACCCCTAGGTATCGGTGTGGTTGGTCTGGATGGATCATGGTGCAAGGAATGAAGTGGCTGGTTCTGTTCAGCCAAGGCTCACCCCTCCTTTGCCTCTATCCTCCGAGCCTGCTCCGGGCTCCATCGCTCCCTGGGGCAAATGCCTGTCCTCTGCACTCACCAGTCGCTGGTACCCAGGCTTTTCTTCAGCATGCCCCCATCCTAGGGTTTGTTCCTCACTGCCATCTGCCCCTGGACATCATCCCTCTGAGGCTGGCATGGATGGAGCCCATCTGACAGTGGTTCACTGCTGGCAGTGAACGAGGTCCTCCTTCCTTCATTCCAGATGTTCCTGCTTTGCTTCAGGGAGGCCCCCAGCCTGCGACGTGCGTTGCGCTGGGACCTCTTTTAGAGCCTGGGCCTCGATTAGCAGTGCTGTAAAGGGGCTAGTGTTTTGACACAGAGGAAAAATGAATAGTCTGTTCCCTGATAATTTATAAGCTGATGGGTTTCGTGCCTCCCTGAATGCTTGGCTTTACGGGTACGCACACCCTTATGGTATAGCCCCCGGAGTGCCTGGTTCTGCAGGGAGGCACGGACGGCAGAGCGAGGTTGCGGGCTGCCAAGGCGGCAAAGAAAGAGCTGCTGCCTGCTGGTCTCCGAGGGCGAGGGCCGCCAATTAGTTGTCTTCCCAAAACAAGCGATGACAGGTTTTTCAGGAGGTTAAAGAACTAACAGGTCCATTCACTCTCATGAAAGTCCTTACGCTTTATGTTGCGGGAAAGCTGTGGTTGATGTACATTTACGTATGGTGCCATCAGGTAGCTTTTAATATAAGATACAGTAAGATAAGGTACGCTGTCTTGTCGTGCTCGGACCATGGGAGGTTTGGTTTCAGTACGATCAGGATTAAGTTTATTGAAATAATTGCTTAAAATGATTGCTCAAATCAAACTCTCCCAGCACCTCCTCCCAAACTTCTTCAAAGAGGGAAGAGGGATGAAGCAAATAATCTGCATAGGATTATTATTTTTTTTTTCCTTGAACTGCTGCATGAGAATTAATGCAGCTCTAGTCCTTTCTCTCTTGTGAATACATTATTATTTTTGCAGAAAATTCACGCTTCAGTCAGACATCCAGCAAACAGGGTTGCAGCGCTGAGATGCTGATTCCCAGCCGCAGCCAGTGAGGTAGCAAAAAACCGCCGGGCGCTTGGGAAAGCAAAAGTGACAGAAATGCCTGGACGGAGCGGTGACCGCCGGGGTCCTTCTCCGTCGTGCTGCAGAGCACCAGGTTCGGGCATCAGCACGAAGTGACAGTTGTTCCTGTTATAATTGTCTGGCCAATAATAATTATCTTCAGATGTCTGCTGACGAGGGGCTCGCCAATGGGGAGGCAGGAGGCCTGTGCTGACTGCGCTGAGATTATCTGGGCGAGATGACGTCACGCGAGAGCTTGCCTAAAAATCACAGAAACTTTTCCTCTGCTCCTCCGCCGGCCGCTGCAGAGCTCCGGCCATCGCTGCCCCTGGCATCGCTGCCCCTGGCATCGCTACCCCTGCCCGCTGCTGCCCTTGGGCAGGCTCCCCTTGCTCTTTGCCTTCTCCTGGCTTTTTCCTCTCCTGTTTTTGTGTTTTTGTGGTTTTGTTTTTTTTTTTTCTCCCTGAAAAGCCAAGGTTTAACCCTTGGCAGCCGGCAGCGTGCTCGCAGGTAGTAGCGGGAGCTGAGTGGGAGTGGAGGGGGCTGAGCGGGATGGAAGCGGAGCTGGTTGTTCCCCAGAGATGCTGGGGGGCTCTGCTGCAGAACCTGGCCCGGTTCCTTAACCAGCTTTCAGTACGGGGAGAAGCACTGCGTAAGGGCAGCCGGGTGTTTTTTGGTTTTAAAGAGCTCAGGCAACTCAAACTCGACTCTGAAATTAACTTTGTGAACGTTAGAGGAGTATAAATGTTTGTGTGTTTGGAAAAAAAAAAAAAAAGCAACCAGGTGCAGGAAGTTATTTTTTAACCTTTTGTTACCAAAACTTTTATGTGGTGAGAAGCAGAAAGTGCAGCCAATGCTGAGAGAAATTTATCCTTTGGTGTGACTCTCTTTCTGGTCAAAACTGGAGATAGATGTGCAAGAGCAGAGGGTCAGCTAATTTGGATTTGAAAATGCATTTGCCTTTTAATAATTCACATAAGCACCATCGTCCTAGACAGGTTTGTTTCCTAAATGCAGCACAAGCTTCCCTCATCCACTTAAGCCACTCTTGCCTCATACAGAAATCAAGAGCGAGAGGCTGCCAGGCATACGTGCTTGGCAGCCAAAAACTGATGTAAATTACTTCCCCCCTCTCCCCCCCCCCCCGTTCCTTTTCTTTTTTCTTTCCCCTGAGCTCTTGCTAAATGCCAGTGAAGGATGTGGAGGAGACGCTGCAGTTGCCCTGTCCTTCTCTCTGTGCCGCGGCAAGGACTCAAAGGGAAGATGTACGAGTTGCTTTTTACTGCTGTTTTACTGGAGCAAAATTCACTCAGCCCGAGAATTTAGCCTACCTCCACGTTTCATTCCCCAGAGGGGCTTTCTGTTGCTCTCTTGTGCAAACTGGCCGTAAAGCTGACAGTGCCACCAGTGCACGGCAGCTTTGGTGCTGCAGAGATTCGGGGATGCCCACTCCTTTGCCTTTCCTCCATCCCGCAGACTTTTCTGAGCAAAAGGCCGACGTGTTGGAGTATCACGGAGCTTTGGCTCCTTGAAAATCCAAGGCTGGAGTCTATGGGGAATAACAGTGCATGTCCTTTCAGAGCTCAGGTATTTTCTGTCTGTGTGTACGTTTAGGAAAAAAAAAAAAAGGAAAAGATGGTGGCACACAAATGTCATCCTGAAGATAAATACGTCGGTGTTCAGCCTACCACTGAAACGTAGGCATTGGCCTTTTGCTTACTCTATCCCTCGAGTATGAACACATCTCTCATCATGTTGCTTCATTAATTTTTAAGCCTCTGAGAGTGAAGACATCCCTTCTGCATTCCTACAAGCACGTGGCGTTTCAGAATAGTGAACTTGTAAGAATGGAGCAAGAAGTAATTTAGGAGCTTGCCATCATTTTCAAAGGTGAATGTGGACATTCAGGAGCATTTTGATTTGGGATGAGATGTAGGATGCTGAATTATTTTGGCACTTGTGAACAAGTAGCTCGTAGCCTCAACTAGGCGTACGGTGTAAAAGGAGAGGAGTGTTTGTGCGTCACAGGCTGGGTGGCAAGTGGTGGTGGGAACCCCTGGAGTCAGGGTGCTTTTTGTGGATGGGCAAAGGAGCAATGGGAAGAAGCTGATTTCCCCTGGGATTGGGGTACAGAGTGCCCAGCTGTCTCCTTCTTCCTCTAAACACCCTGGCCCTGTTGAATCACAGGGAGTTTTTTCCCCTGGAAGATGGTATTTTCCCCATTTTCTGCTAGCTTGTAGATACAGGCACCCATGCAGAGACAGTCAGACCGACTCCTTCTCTGGTTAAAGCCACACGAAGTGGGTGGGAGGAGGCACCTGTACGCTGGTCCAACTTCCCAGTCTGCCAGGCTTCCCAAGGATGTGGTCCTGGGGCTGGTGGGGCGGCACGAGGCGGATACCTTTTCAGTTAGGTGGTAGCGTCTCTACGTGATCGGTCCTGGCAAAAGTGCAACCTGAAATCAACTTCCACGGGCTCTTCTGCACCCCGGGCGAAGGCAGCCTCACCGCAAAGGGCGTCTTTGGCCAAGGTCATCGCCCCACGTCGAGAAGACAGTGGTTGGTAGGACAGCACGTGAGTTGCTGTTGGCTGTTTTGCTGTCAGGTTGCACATGCTTCTTGGCTCTTCCTAGGCACCGCCGGGGCATTTTTTGCCTGTTTCTAATCATACCTGGATGATGAGCCACTGTTATTTCGGTTGATGTGGTTTTGCTTCCTGTTAGTTTTTCTGAGGGGGACACTACATATGCGTGTCCCTTGCAACCTAGAAATATTTAAAAAATGTCTTCTTTAAAACCAGTGAATAAAATTTACATGGGGACGGCTTCCATGTTCTCCTCCTTCCTCAAATGGGCACAGCCCAATTGTCCACAGTCTGGTAAGAGAAGGGCTGTAGACAGGCTACAGTAATTCGTTAGATCCTGGTCTTTTAATGAACTCTGTGCTGGTAGACGTTGCCTTTTAATGGGGCTCGGGGTAAGCAGGAGATTGCTGTGTGTAACTCATTGCATGGTTAGGGGTCTTGATTACTCTGTTCTCTGCAACGCGTAACACAACTGGCCTTTTCGCTGACCCCCCTGCTGAAAACGCAGTGAGCGTTCAGGTCCAGCACATCTACTGCTCCTTAAAAAGTCAAACGTGGTCATGTTCCCATTGGTCTCAGCAGAGAAAGGTCTGGCCAAGTATTTAACTCTCAAATTTATGCGCCGTGTTTGCCGACGGTCTCCACAGCCATCTGTAGTGGTACTGGGAATAAAAGGATGGCTTGTACTTTTTTCTTCCTTTATGGCATTGTGCGGTCTCTGCCCCTTGCTCGAGAGTCTGTCTCGAGCCCTTTTCAGCTGACTTTGATCTGCTGACTCTTAGTGATAGAGAGAAAAAGGGGGAAAAATTTGTAAGGGAAAGGCGATAGTATTTCTGTCTTCATGACTATGTTAGCACTGGCAGGCTGGTACCCCTGGAGCACTGGGGGGTCCAGGGCAGGGGGACAAACTGATGGGGAATGCAGAGACCCTTCTCTGCAAAGGGGTTGGCGGTACAGAACTGGAGACGTTGGAGGGTACAGAGCTGGGGTTTCTTTTTTCGCTTCGAAGGTAAACTTTTATTAGTGTTTATGGAACTTTCCACTGCTTTGAGAGTGATTTGGTAGTACAGGATCTGCTGGGACTGCACAAGGCAAGATGACATAAAAACACTTTTTGGAAAGTGTAATCAAGAGAGAGTTGAGATGCTTTTGATGGAGCACTGGGGGGTCCAGGGCAGGGGGACAAACTGATGGGGAATGCAGAGACCCTTCTCTGCAAAGGGGTTGGCGGTACAGAACTGGAGACGTTGGAGGGTACGTATTTTATACGTACCTTTTGATGGAAATGGGCAGAGGTTAAAACATATTATTATTTTTAAATGGAAATTAGCATCGGCTAAAACCTAAAATAAACTTTTCACTAACTCAGACTATATCAACACGTGAGCTCTGTGTGTAACCACGTTATCCGCATACTGCTACCCAATACATTTTTTTCTTGCCAACCGTTTTGTCAGCCCTCTTGAGCCTTGTCCCAGGTTGGAGTAGAAGGGTTTTGCGTTTACTCTGTGTATGCCCAGCGCCTACCACAGTGGTGCCCTGTCCCTGACCGAAGCATCCCAGGCTACTCCTACTACAAGCCGTGCTGTTCCTGGTCATGTCAGGGCATCACGTCCCCTGGGGCTGGGTGTGCTGGGGGAGGCTGGTGCAACCCGGTGGGCTGCTCTGCAGGGACACCCACGTTAGCGTTATGCAAACCGGCAGCAGAACGGGAACAGCGGGGCTGTGATTGCTCCCGGGCTAGTTCAAGGAGAAAATCGTATCCCTTCATGGGCAGGGTTTGCCAATGTGGTTGTTACTGCTTTGGGATCTGAAGAAGCAATGGTACCTGCTATTGCCTTTCGGTGTGTGCCTTGTACCATGTGCTCCATTGCAAACCTTCAAGTGCAAGTCTTGTTGACTTTTGTGAGGACATCTTACCCATTGATTGCTGTGAGTCTTACTTATGGACTAGGAGCAAGGTGGAAGGAGTCCAAAACCAATGTGACCTCGGTCTGGCTAGAGAAGGGACCCAGATCGTGCAGAGCAGACGTACCACAAAATGGTGAAATGATGGGCAGATCTTGTGCCTGCTGAGCAGCCATAGAATCATAGGATTACAGAATGGTTTGGGTTGGAAGGGACCTTAAAGATTATTTAGCTCCAACCCCCCTGCCCTGGGCAGGGACACCTTCCACCAGACCAGGTTGCTCAAAGTCCCGTCCAACCTGACCTTGTCCTCCTATGGAAATACCTCCTGGTATTTGGAGTGGGGAAGAAGACGGGGTGATGCAAATCCACGGTTTACCTCATGCCAGGGGACTTGGGGCTTTGCAGAGTACATGTAGGGGTTTATGCAGGGGAGTGGTGATCAATACACCTCTGAGGACCTGGGGAACCTGACTTCAAACCGAATGCAGCCATAGGCACCTTGTACAAGTCAGGCATGAGTGAGTCAGGCACAGTTCTTCAGAAAGTGCCCAAGTCCCATGATTTCCATGGAAATCTTCCCTCTTTCCTTTCTGGGGATATTCAAAGTTGGTTTTACCATGCCACAAAGGCGATCCTGAGGTGGTCAGAGCTGTATGAACAACTACATTAAAACAGTACAGAAAACATCATGGGTTTACAGTATTACTATGCAGCTTTACACTTGTAGTAGCACTGAAGAATACTTTATTCTTGCCAAGGATGTGGGGCAAAGTTTATCTCCTTGGCTGTGGTAACTGAGGAGTAAGAAGAGCTGCTGTAACATCAGAGGCAAGGCAGTTTTTTGCTGGTATGATGGGATTAAACTGCAAAAGTCCAGACCATTCTTAATTGCAAATTAATGGAAGGAACTGTCCTTCAAATAGTCCAATAAAACTTCAGACTATTCAACTTCTTCTGATGATAACTTTTAAATAGAGTTTTTAAAATTTGTTGGTAATTAGTTTCAGCATATGAAGTCTGCAAACGGAGTGAAAAATGAGTCGGACATCATCCGTGATTGTGAGCTCCTCAAATTGGATGCGTTGGTTTTGATATCTGATGGCCTCAGTTACCCCTGGATGTAAAACTTAAGGTCAGTCAAGAGCATTATTAAGGACAAATATCTGCTCTGTGTGTCTTGAGCCATCAGTAGTATCAATACACCTGGAAAGAGCGATCCCAGGGAGTGCCAATTAATGTTATAAGGGGAAGAAACAATGGGCCAAGTATCTCAATAAAAACACCAGAATGGTCTTACTGAGGAGTCTGATCTTCTGGCTAATAGAATTGTCTGGTTTTCTTTTTCTTCTTTTTTTGTTTCTTCTTGTCTATTTAGAACCGTTAAGAGGTGCTTAAGATGATAGTAAATTCCCCTAAGTACAAACAAAAGCAGGATGCCAAAGTTGTTGCACTGTCCCATTCAGATAGTGGGTTTATTAACAAATGTTTACAAAGTCTGGCTTTTTCCTTGTGTAATTTCCCTTTTCACTTTAATTGGGAATTTTCCCTCTAGGTCTCCCGTTGTGCATCTGCCGAATGCAGATCCTCATTAATGGGAATTTTGTGGTTTCCAACGTACAAAGTCTCCAGGCAGCTGAAAGACCTGGGTTTTCTTCCTTTTTCTTCTCCCCAGAGGGTCTGGCTGTCCAACTCCTTTTCCACGTCTTTGCAGGTCACAACCAAGAGAGGCGTTGGTTATTAGCAGGAAATTCTGTGGACACCCTACATTTCCATTCCTTACGTCTTGTTTCTTCATCCTCCTTGGCTTGACAGCCAAGCAGAAAACTCCAAGCTATTTTGTACACCACGATGATGTCTCAATCCTCTTGTCTTCATCAGCTGCCTTCACTTTCATGAAGACTTTTGCTCCGTTGACATGGTAGCTCTGGGGCTGATGGCTGCCTCGGCCCGTGTTAGACCTCAGCCCCTCTCCTGGGTGTCGACAGGGACTCGACCCTTGCGCGTGGGCATCTCCGTGCTCAGGGGTGACTGACCCTAACCCAGCAAAACCCACTGGTGATTTCCCTGCATTTCCTAGGTAAAAGGTGAAGCTGTGAGGATGTGCTAAGTGGAACTGCTGATGAGAGCGCGCAGCGTTGATTGCAGAGCCCTGATGAAACAGGTTGTTTAACAGGTAGAAGCATTTCAAGATGCATAATGTTGTCTTTACGTTATTTTGTGAGGGCATTTCTGCGTTACAGTTTTTCATAAGATGTTGCTGTTGGCCGCTGTCTGAAACAAGATACTGACCTAATTCAGCGTTTGATCTGACCTGATCATTCCTGTGTGCTTAAATACCCTTTTCTTACAGAATCATAGAATCGTTATGGTTGGAAGAGACCTCAAAGATCACCAAGTCTACCCTTCTACCCAATGCCACCATGCCCACTAAACCATGTCTCAAAGCGCCACATCTAAACGTTTTTTGAAAACCTCCAGGAATGGTGAGTCCACCACCTCCCTGGGGAGCCCGTTCCAATCATGATCACGTGCCTGATAAAGAAAATACTATTTTTGGTCCCAGTCACGCCAGGACTGTTTGGAAGTGACATTCCCTCTTGCAGTGGCTCTGTATACACAGACTGTCAGTTTATTTTGTTAAATCATTATTTGTTGTTTGAGAACTCCGTAAATACTGTGGAGTTAAATCTATTATTTTAAATCTCACTTGGGTTGACAGTTCATGCTGAAAATGCCCAGCAGTCCTACATACTGCGGCTTTTCTGGGGGTCTGATGGTAGGTGAGATCCCCCCTGTGCAAGGCACTGCCCGTGCATGCTACAAAAAACTCTGGCTTGTCCCTGACAGCTTGTGGGTTTAGTTTAAGACTAGTAGTACCCCAGGCAGACAAAACTCATTCTTATTTTTGAAAAGGTTTAGAGAAATTATTGCTTGGACTATGAGAGCCAGATCGATGCAGCTGCATTGCCACTGTCTCTGCGACCCAGTGGGGAGTTTTGCATCCGTCCCAGCGGAGGGAGGACGGCTCCAGACAGCCAAACACCACGGGTAAAAATAATGTTAGAGCACTGAAAGGAATCCTCAGTTAATGGGTCCTTGTTCACTGGCTTCTAATATCACGCCTGAAATGTATTTTTTTTTTCATTTTTTAACAATTTCCCATAAGCTTTCCAGCGTTTTCCAAGAGCTCCCCTCCTACATCAGTGCTTACGTCATGGACAAACTTCAAAACTTAGTTTGAAAGATAGGATCAACACCAGGTGTTCCTATTGCAACGCTTAGATCCAGACTATCACAAGGCTATTGTACCCAGGATGTTCACCCTTGTTAGGAGATGAAAGGAAACGTTTTACTGAAAGAAACATTTTGAAAACCTGTTCATGAGAGGCAGGCCATATGTAATGGTACCCTGCATAGAGATGGTAGTTACAGTGCATGCCTTTCCCAGATTCCTCCACATACATCTTCTGATCCTGCTCGGGAGGTTTGGGTGTGCGGGATCCTGGTATTTGGTGATGACAGACAGTTTATATTACTGTTCACTCATTCGGTCCCTTGAGCACCCCGCAGGCACTGGTGATGGGATCTGGCTGACCACACATAGATGCCTGCTACGTAAGGCGTCTGAGTCATCTCATCCTGAAATAGGGAGCTGAGAGAGATAAGTTGCATCCCAAAACCACTCTCTTCTCTGCACCGAATATAGAGGCACTCCAGGGAGCTAATTGGACCATAATTATTTCCAGCCATCCTTCCTTTCTCCCCACCATGCATTTTCTTCTTTTTCTGGATACCTATTTGATTTTTTCCTTTTTATCACCCTTTCCCCTTCCCTCTTTCGGTTTCTATGTATCTTTTTCCCATTTAGGAACAGTCCAGCCGGCAGCGTGGGTGGCTGGGGAAGCCCTGTATAATCAGAGGTGTATAAACATAGATCTATAAGCCTGCGCAGTGGGAAAGAGCTGGGCTGTGTTTTGATGCTGGGCTGATGGAGCTGGGCAGCGCAGGCTTGGCCCTGAGCTGTCTCTGGATGAACAGAAGTACGGCATTGGGGTAGTCCTGCTGCTACCTTCTGATGAAATCGCTTGGTCCTTGATTTCTGGAATAGGGCAGTAACAAAAGAAGAAGGATGCTTGCTTGTAGCTTTCCTCAGCCCCCATCATATTACGGTTGGACTTGATGATCTTTGAGGTCTCTTCCAACCATCATGATTCCATGATTCTATAATGATTCCATATCCTGGTATAAAAGAGGCCTCTCTTTTAAAAGCTGCTTTTCAGGCACTAGCTGGAAAAATCCTAAATAAAATCTACAGTAAAACTTCTGTTGACTTCAGTGTAAAAGATTTAGTTCCTCAACTTGTATGTGTTGGCTAAATGTAATGCAGCATCTGGTCTGTAAAATGATTATGACAATTCACATATTTTGAAATGGTCATTGCTGTAAATGGAATAATTGGAAAAGATGCTAGAAGAATATGAAGAGAAAAGAGATCGTGTCTATGTTTAGGAAAAAATACATGCCAGGCTGATAATATGGGCAAACCAGAGATTAGAGAGAAATAGTAATTGTAAGAGCTACCGCAGCTTTTTACTATGTGGTCAATGAGCAGAGCTCCTCCCTGTGCTTTCTGTGGTAGCATGTCCTTGATCGAGAAGAAAAATGGACTAGGATAACAGAAGAGGATCTGTTAGCATCTGTCATGTATCAGCGTTAAAGCTGGGAATGCGGATTTTGACCTCGGGCTTTCCAAATGCTTTTCTTGCCTTAGCAGTCCCCGTCACTTCAGCTGTTGTGGTGTCGTGGAGCATCTTCCCTAATGAAATGCTGGTGTCTTCAGGGTAGGCGTGCGAAGTGTGTGAGATACTGGGGGTGGTCCTTTGGTTTATCTCGATGAAATCCTGTGAGTACAGTGAGCAGTTTGAATTGCATCGATTAAAATGGCATATACAGTTGAGGGAGGCTTTTGATAGACCGCGAGTATCTTGCCTACACTCTTCTCTTACGATTAGATTCCAGCATTTTCTCTTCTTTGTGTCTTGATGAACTTAGTTATGGTCCATATTTCTTGCTGGTAGAGTTAGATCCCTTTCCATTAAACTAGATTGTGTTGTATCTGTTTACAGACATCTTTAACCCACTCGCCTTGTTTAAATTTTTAAGAATGAGTCTTGACTCAGCAGAATTTCAAGTAGCTCTTGCGTTGTTAGAAGAGCTGTATGTCTTGAAAGAGGGACACTTGTGTTCCCTGTATTACCATGGAGAGTTACGGTATTTTAGTATCTTTGTGCCCTTTGCTGAGGTCTAGGCTGAATCCCACAGTCACGTTCTTGGTGAGTTAGATGCTTTAATGACAGAAAGCTCTATAACGTAACTTTTCTGACAGGTGGGTTGCCTTGTAAGTGGTGGATCTGCACAGCTACCAGGGCCGCTCTGAAAGCTGCCCAAAGCCAAGGCAACTGGAAGTCTTGCCAGATTAGAATGACCAATTCCACTGACTTTCAGCTGAGATCTCTCTTCTTAGCTCCCAAGTCCTGTATGACTTTAAAAGAAAGCAAGACTTTGGTTCCCAGCACTTTTGAGAGCCTCCCATTGCATGTACAGTAAGCCAAGGCACATGGGACCTAAACTTGGTACCGTCATGCATTTCCCCTGGCTGCTGGATGAAATTCTGTCCCTTGAATATCAGCCAGGCTATGAGACAACAGGGACAGCCTCCCTGTCACCCAGGTTGCACAAGGGGGTGATGCCAAGGCCTTGGGTTTGATGGCGCTGGAGTAGCTTCCCAGGGCTGAACTTTTGCTCCATGCCACATGGATGCAACCACCGCTAGTTAGGTGAACTGGCCACCTCTGCCAGGGCTGTCTGTCATGACTTGTCCTGGGGCCGTGACCTCCCGTGACGGAGCAGACGGCACCAGCGGAGCCAGTAAATCATTGAACTGCTCCAGCTGCCTTGCCCGGAGCCTGCCTGCGTGGCCTTGCTGAAAGCACTCCGAGGGACAGGACAGAGTGGAGATGATGTGTCCTTTGGTATGTGGTACCCATGACAGCGCGTATGCTGAGGTGCTTGTGGCTCCTGTGCCTAAAGCGTTGCGCCCATGCAGTCTGAGCGGTTCCCTTCTAGCTGCATGAGTGGGGACAAATACTCTTCAGCTGTGAATTAGACACATGTCCCTCTCTATCTGGATCTCCCAGTCTCCCATGATAACGCTCTGCGATCTGGTCCCTAGACTGTCCTGCCCAACCTGCTTCCTTCGTCCGGAGAACTACAGACTTTCAAGGACCTTCACTATTAAAAGTGGGGTCTGGAATTGATCCAGGTCAGTGGAGGACGTGCCTGTGACTTGAATGGGAAGAGGATGTAAGTTTTGGTGCATGAGTACATGAGGTGGCTCTAGCGTTGGCCGTAGCTTTGATTCAGACAGAGATATGAGTGCTGCTGAAGTCGGAATAAGCTGCCATCCCGCAGGCTTCCTGCAGGAATACCGATGAAGAGGATGTCAATGCAGGATGTGGCTATGGAGTAAATGGTAATACATGGGGGATCGCTAGAAAGCATGAAGATTAAATTGAAAAGAGCTTGTTTCCCAGAGATGGGCTTACGTGCAATCATCCCTGTGCAAGTGCTCCTCTTCCAGAATAAAACTACCCGTCTCCAGAGTTTAACTAGTTAATGTGAGCAGGGGCTTAGGCTGCCTTCGGCCGTGCTCTGGGGCAGTGGCCTTATCCTGGAGAAGGCCTTACAGAACAGAAAGGGGAAAGAAATGTCAGTTCGAGTCAAGGTGTGTTGACTCATAGGTGACATTTTGAAGGTTATGGATATGTGTTAAGCAGGTATTAAATAGCTCTTGCTTTATAGCTATCATTTACAAAAGCCAGTATCCTCTTCAGGGCACTGGAGTGTATATGAATATGAGTTAATTAGAGTCTGCATTTTCAAAGCGGCAGAAAACCAGGATTTAGATCAGAAAAACTGCGGTAAGTTTGCTGGTGACTTGAAATCCGGTGACTTTCCTAAAACTTCCTGTCCTTGTACCTTGGTCTTCCATCCCACTCCCTGCGTTCTGCAGCCGTGTCCGTTGAACTCGGGGCAGTCGTTTGTGCTCTGCGTGACCCGCGAGAGGAGAGGTTCAGACCCGCCGTCCGATGGCCGTTTGCAGAGGGGCAGCTCTGCCTGCCCGTGGGGGCACGTGGCGGTGGTACTCCGAGGCACTCGGTCCCTTGTTTTGCAGAGAAACGTGGGCCAGCAGGAGGATGAACCAGACCACAAACTAATTTGTAAACAGGCTCGATGGAGCGTTTCATGGCCTGCAAAGTGACCGGGCTAATCCTAGTAACCTGCAGCCTTTATCATGACACCTGACACAGCAGCGCAGCCGGCCTCCTCTGCTTTACCAACTTTCCACGCTCACATCTCCATCTTCCTAAACATGGCACAGATTTTTTTTTGCTTTCCCAGACTTAAGATGAGGGGGAAACAATGGAAGAAATCGGCGTTAAAGCCTTCCCCAGAGCAATATGAAAATGCAGAGGCCCCCTCGCAAAAGGGAAGGGGCCGGCACAACGGGGCGGTGTGTCGTCCGGGTTATCGGGGATGTGACTTTGTCTGCAGCGTGAGCAACCTCGCGGTGCATTCAGAAATGCTCGCCTGACTAACATATTGCTTACATTTGCTGACTCACTCTTGCACTGCCTTTTTCTTTCTTGTTCCCTGGATGTGTTGATTTTTATCTCTGTTACTAGGGCTGTGCCCCAGACGCTGTATAATCAGCGTGTTTGTGTTTGGCTCCCGTGGCGGTGGGAGTTATCTACATTTGGATATAATTCACCCACAAGTGAATAATAGCCTGAAAACCCCCGGCATGGGAGGGAGGGCTGTGAAACGCTGCTCTCGGGGCAGAGCCATCCCCAGCATCACTGCTTGGGACTTCGCATTTGGTCTTACTGTCTCTTCGGGTCCTGCTCCCCAATGCTCGTTTGACCGATGACTTGAAATTCAGCCTGGTGCTTTCACCTGTAGAAGACACTAACCCAGGCAGGCTGTGTCTGAAAGTGCTTTCAGGGTGGGAGCTGTACACGGGCACGGCTGGGAACCACGGCGGAGCTGCTGGGTCCCCACTGTCCTGCTTTTCCAGGAGGTGTGTGGGTGATAAAAAGGCCCCGCTTACCACCCACCCTGGTTGTAGGGTGCTCCTGGAAGGGCTTCCTCCGGCTCCTCCTCTCCGGGTGAGCTGCAGCAGTCCTGTGCTTGCTTTCCCGCTTTGGTCCTTCACGTGGAGCCATCAATTGTCCGTGTCTCTTGCCACTTCAAAGGATATCGGTTCTTGATATGCAATGCTCAATGCTTTGGAGGTAGGGCTCGTGTCCTGCATGTCTTCTCAGATACCGGTGGTCTTAAGTGTCGCTCCTAAAATGTTTGAGGATCCAGGTTAGTATGCAAGGGCAATTATGCCCTCAGGTTTTTTCCCTTTACAGCCCAGGCCCCTAAATTTTGTCCATGGGTATCCCAGATGGTTGCAACTACCTTGTCTTCTCAATCTCTTCTGAACAGGCCACCATTTATTTTTCTTGTCCAGCTTGCTTAGTTTGAAGCCCATCTCATCAAGTTCCTGTCATGTAACGCTCTTTTCTCTTATTTTAATCAGATGATGTCCAATGTTTTCCCAGCAATCCTCATGCAAGGAATGACATTGCATGGCCAATTACCAGGGAACTAATTAGCAGACAACTTCTTCCCTCGTGGTTCAAAGAGCGTTACGTACGCATTCCCAGGCGATCGTACCACACAGCATCACCTTGCAGCAGCATTGCCACGAATGAAGCATGCTTTTTCCCCTCCGTGCCTTTTCGTGCTCATCAGTTTTGTGTCAGACTGGGAGCGGACAGACGGCACTTCCCAACGTCACCAAGCAGAATCCAGCACCGACGGTGCCTTCAAAACCCTCCCCGCATTGAAGCTACGGCCCCTGCGTGCCGGTTCGGCGTGGCGGCAGCTGAACAGAGGCATCCTTCTGAGTGCCGGGCCACGGTAGCTTTGCTTTGAGGAACTTCAACCTGGAAAGGGCTGCCTTTATGGTCCTTTTTAGGCCCGATTGCTTTTCTCAAGCTAATCAGTATTTATGGCATTTCTTATTGCAGGTTTCAGTATTCCAGGTTTGGTGAGATCAGTGATATTTAGCATTTGCAAACAGAAATTCTAGGTTTGAAAATCTTGGCATTTTTTGACTGTGACTTTTTGTAAGTGCTGGAAGGCATTAAACATGCAGCTTCTCTGGTGTCTTCTCCTGTTTGCTGTTTCTTCATAGTGGAAACGACTGTCAGCTTCTTGAACCGAGCTCTGAACGCCCTCCAGGCATTTCAGTGGCAATGCTAAGGACTTGTGACCAGCTTTACTCACTTTTGGATTTACATTTTTGTCATTGATTCTGAATACGTATTGGACCAAATATATATGCAAACAGTATCAGGAGGGTGTGTGCTCGTACTCTCCCTGCTTACTTTTACTGATTTTCAAAAGCAGTGCCTGGCACCTTGGACCCATGCAGTGAGGACTAAATGATGACCAGAGCTGTTGTTTTACATTAAATTAGCCCATCTTCTCTATCTCAGCTTCCTCTGAATTTGTGTTACATTTACTGGCAAAGAGCATCTGGCATCACCTGTTTGTAAATCATAGATTTAGATTTATTTTACCCAAGTAAACAGAAACCCGTCCCAGAACAGCCAATAATACAAGAGCTTTAAAAAAGATGCCTTATCTTTAAGTGGTAGCACGTACCTTGTTGAGATCTGCTCTACTAAAATATTTCTTTATTTCTGTCACCCGAGATGAGCAATAAACTTTTTCTTCAGCAAGGCACTCTCTCCCAGGACGGGGTGAGCGGTGGTACTGGAGCAGATGAACTCTCCTCCACCTCCAGACTGCGGCACCTGCTCCCGGTAACGTTTTGGTGTCCCCTTGTGCAGCTGCATGATGCATTTCTGGGATGAATAGCTGCTTGAGTGCAGAGCTTAAAATGGAAACCAGGACTTTGCCACCCAACTTTCAAATCCCCTCTTTGAGAGAGTCGAGGAGGAGGCTTTGTTGCCTTACCAGAGCATCCTTGCAGACTGGAAACCCAAAACCTGCTCCCACCCTGGTTAGCTCCCGGACCGCTGGCCCTGCAGCTTCGTGCCATATCCCCTTCCTGGCCCAAAGCTGGCCACTTGGCTTTTGGTGTTTAGGATAAGGGAAGAGATTTGTAGCTCTGGAAGATGCTTTGGTCTGTGGGAAAGTCTAGGAAATATCCATATATTAGTTATGTGGATAGTTAGGCCAGATTTTCCAGCTGTTTATTTTACAAGCATGTTGAGACATCTTAATGCAGTTGGAGGTTATTAAGTCTAAATTGTTAAGTTAATTTTAATGACTTTAATAGACTTTAGCATTCATGTTTAATCCAGTACTACTTACTGGCCTACATGGTATGTTGATACTTTTTAAAGCTTCAGACTTGGCAGCTCTCTGAAAGAGTACTTGTATTTCCCAGATACTTGGACGAATTTCTTTCTGCTGTTGTTAACCAACGTAGACTTCAGCTCTGCATTTGGGCTAAAATTGAAAACCTTCTGCAGAAGTGAGCCTGATGCTGTAGTTGTAAGCAGGATCACTGGCTGACGTTGAAAAAGGTGCCTGTACGTGTCTGCCAGGCGGAGGTGTTGGGGGGAACGCTGATGGAGAGAGAAACAGATTTGGTCTGGTTCAAATGAGGCATAAACCATTGTACCAGCCAAGGAGGTGTGAGAAGCTGCCCAACAGACCGTACAACCTTGTTCACTGAAATAAAGCCTAGCTCAGGATGCTTCCAGCCCTCTTCAGATTCCCAGGGAGAGAGATCCTGCTGGATACAGCACAACAGAATTTAGTGTCAGCCACCACTTTCTCCTGGGCTGTTTGAACATCTTTTCTTTTGGCACAAGAGTGCTTCTCCAGCAACTTGATTTTAAGTTTCAGAGTTTGTGGACTACATTAACGTTTAATCTGCCCTCTACTAGCTGGCAATTTCTATCCTGATTTGCAGTGATTAAAAATTAATCTAGCTAGGATTTGGTGGTACTCCAGGGTTCAGGCATTTTGATCTTGTAAGTCAGGTTTTAAACTATTTAGTTAAACATTACATGTACATCTGCTTTATGTGAAAAATAGAATCAGTGTTTCATTTTTTAGAGTAAAGATTATTCACGATTTCCTGGTTTATTCAGAATTGCAAGTGTATCACTGGAGCTAAGCGGTCAGAGAGCGTCTTCCAGTTGACTGTTCTTCTCTTTGGAGGGATACCTTTTGGGGTTGGTATCGGAAACATGTACAAAAGGAGCTTTTAAGTCTCTACCTGAGGCTGCTATGGTTTTGCTATTGATTTTCAGGAAGCAAACCCGGCCCTGCCGTGCTTTGCTGAGGCAAAGCTTCCACTGATGCCATAGGACAAGTTTTCTTCTTTACTGCGAGCAGCCGTGAAAGAATGCTAACTTAAAAAGAGAAGAGATTCAAAGCCATATAAAGACTTGATTCTCTTTCAAAGATAATCCTTAGGCGATTTTCCTAAATATTTTGTCAAGTTTTTCTGTCTAGTGTTTTCTTAAGTGTATGTTGGCACTAAATGCCTGCTGACCTTCCTTGGATCAGCTTTCGTTGTCAAATAACTTGAGGTCATGTGTGGAAATCCTGGGATTTACATATTTGACTGATTTATGAGTAAATACCTCTCGGTCTCTGTTTAAATCTGCTTGACTCTGAAGAGGTGCTGGTGTGGATATCCCACAAATGTGTTGTAGTTATACAGCAGGTACTTGCATGGGACGGATTTTGTTCATTAACTCTTCCTCAACTATGACAAAATACTTCTGCACCAAGTGGAAGCACCGGTTCGAGTATTTTCCAGCAGATCTGTGCAGTTTTTGCGGCAGTTGTACTAACCCTGTTCTTCTGCAAATATTAACACAATTTGGTTTGTTTACAAGTATACCATAATTAGTATGCCTCAGTTCTTCCTGGCAGTTTATTAGTTCGTGAAGGGTTACAGCATTTTCACTGGTTAAATTCAGTGGTGAAGGCGTTCATGATGAAACCCATCAGACCAAAGCTGGAGTCTTTGGTTCCTGGTGTCGGTGCTCCATCCGTATGACTTTCTTGGCTTGCTCCTCGCCTTTTTCAGGTTATGATCTGTTTCGCGTAAAACCTCGTTTGATCTTTGGCTTGTAAACAAAAGCAATAAACACTTTCGTAAAGCGTCCAGCGCTTTGTGGAGAGAGATGTCCAGTTGTGCCATTAGGTAACCGATTTCTGAAATAGCTTCGCCCAGTAGACACTGAAATGTATTTAAATGGTAATCCTATTTCTACCCCAAGTTAGGTAGATAACTGTGTGTGTTTTTGGACTCCTCACCAAAGATTAGTGCGTTACCCAGTAGGCTGCAGTCACACTAATGGCAAACACTGGTTTATCACCGTTGAGGAGAAGGTGGTACCGTCCTTGAGTAGCACCATGCAGTGTCTCAATTTTATGGCACTGCTCAAAAAAAGCAAATGTAACGAGCATTGCTTTGTCGAGGCTTACTGCACCTGCGGTCACTGACACAGGGGGATAAACCCCCGTTTGCACTTCGCTATGTGTGGTGTGTACTCTGTGTTTTACAGCATCGCATTCTATTTGATACCAGCCCGAACTGTGGTCCTGCGTGAGGTGGTACCCTTCCTCTGGCTTCTGGGAGCTGCTTCCAGTTCACCTCGCGATGAAGATCCAGCAAATCTGCATGCACAAAGTGAAAAATTCAGGCCCAGGTTTCAACTATACTAGAGTTTTGGAATATTGAAAATCTTTGATTTTGATTCTTATTAATCTCTTACAGTGAATGTGAATTAGATCTAAGATCCCAACATGCTGTACATTTTAAAGTTCAGATAAGTTCATTCCCCTGAATTCAGAGAAGGTTTCAAACCTTTCAGGGTTACCTTTTCCAAGTGAAATGTAGAACAACTGCTGTTACTGCCCTTTTCTATATAATTTTATTCTCTAACTTCTCCAGCAATGTGTTAGGACAGTACATTTTTGATGGCACTTGTATAACCATCCTAACTCTGATAAGAGGTTAATTTGGGAGACCTAAAACAATTCTTAAACTTGTGCCATTGTAGCAATGTGGGCTGGAATACGTCAGCAAAGGTTTCAGCATTTCACTTCAGTGCTTTTCTGCAGGTAGATTCATAAGTCAGGACCAAGTTTTAAGTCAAGTAAGTTGGAAGTAAAGCATAAAGTAGACTTCCAGAAGCAAAAAGCAAAGAACATTTCCGATTTTAATGAGATGTGAAAGATTCTCACCTTCCAGAAGAAGCTCTCCAAAGAAAGATCACCATTGTCTTTAGGCTGTTCTGCGAGTAAAGTTGTACTTTTTCTACTAACAGCTAATCTCTAATACAATTACTCTTCAGTTATAAAATAATCATTTTACTTGAGACACCAAGACTTTCTTCTCTTATTTAGTTCCTCTTTTTGCTCTTCATGGATGGGACCATAACAACTCTCCTACCCATACCATAGACATAGCAGGCCAAATATAGGCACAGTAATCTTTTTCCAAAGCAAAGGTTTTCGTACAGATTGAATAAGGTAAAATCAGATAGCCGAGTCCGTGAGAGCATTGAAACTTAAACACATGACATGTGGGAATCTGGGTGCTCTGCATGGGACTTTGCATGACAGTTAAGTGTGGAGACAGACTTAGGTCTGCATTTAAATGGTGACCTTTTAGAAGGTGATAAAATCGTATCTTAGTTTTTACATAAGCTATTCCTCAGTGACAACAGGCAATGCAATAACCTGTGCAGGTTGGTGTGACCAGACTGGAGTACGCAATACAGAATTACAATAACACTATTCTTTACTATCTATCAGTAGAAGAACGATGGACAACCCCAGCCGCAAACTCCTGTAGACACTGGGTGCTCCTTCCCCAGTCCCGTGCGTGTAGAGCTGTGTGGAGATCCAGCTGTTCTTCTCTACGCTTCACTGTCTATGTGAGGAGAGAGAAATCACAGGTTTGTGATGTTTTTAGGGTCAAGCACAGTTTTCACAAAAGGCAAATTTAGAAGTCATAATGAATGAATCAGCTGGCTCTGTGCTTTTTAATTGTTGTTAGGATGATTACATAATTCTATATTAGTTTTAGTTCAATTCAGTATAGTTTAGGCAGTTAGAATAGCTGGGAAATAAGCAGGAAGACTGGAGAATGAGTCCAGGGGAAAAAAAAAAAATCACCAAAACCTCCTGGTCAACATCTCAAAGGCTTAGAAAATTAGCTGCTTTGCCAGGAGGAACTCACTGTATTCTGTCTGATCTTTTTGGATCATTCCTCATGGCTCCCAAACGTTAAGATGACTAAGCCTAAATGTATTTAATGGTCAGTAGGGAAGGGCCTTGTATATGGAAACCTCTTCCTCTGAGTCCAGGACAGAGAGAATTTGACAGAGAAGAGGAGGACAGTCTTTGAGGCAGACCTGATTAATGTGGGCCGCTCTTAGCAATTATGGGGTTTGCCTTTATTATAGAGTCCCTTCATTGCAGAGTTTCAGGTGAACAGGTAACAACGACAGAAGAAATGTGGTGCTCTATTTCCATTGCATTTCCTGTGCAAAACTGAGTGCTTGGAATTTTGGGGCTGAGCCACTTTTGGTTGTGTGAGGTGTGTTGATGATTGACTTTACGTGATGCTCCCCGCCCCCCAACACACCTGCTTGGAACCGATTCAGGCAACGCGCCTTGTGTAACGAAAGGTATTTCAGCTCAGTTTGCCATCTAAAAATACTGAGGGCTGGATTCAGTCCTTGGTTACGCAAGAAGAGTTGCAGAGAGACGGTGCCCGTCTTGCCAGCTCCGGGAGGGAGGTGGGACGGTACGGGCTCGGCACCGTCCTCCTTGCAAGCATTCCCAGAGAAGGATCAGTGTGATTACGGCTTGCGCTGGCTGCAGGTAGTCACACCGTGTGGTTGGGGAACCTGAGCTGCCCGCCCCAGCCCTTCGGTCAGACGGGATGTGTGTGTGTTGCACAAATAAACATTATCATGTTTAATCCTCGGGATGAGCTGCCCTGCTTGCCTCGGGGCTCCCTGTTTGTTGCCGTGTCGCAGTGGTAATGATGTAGCTCCAAATCAGAAGAAGAAAAGACCAGCTGAGGCAGGCAGATCCTTTGAAAGTTTGCTAAGTGCCAGCAAAATTAAACTAGGACATCAAGATATCCATAAACCCTTGAAAGTTGAAGGAATTTGTGCATAATTAATAGCAGTAACCAAAGCAGAGCAGCAGGTGAATGCTGGTCTCGGCTTTCTTTTGGCAACTGCATGGTATGTCCATTTTCTTGACTGAGAAGAAGCGAGACCAGAGGCAGGTTCAAACGCTGTCAAACTTCACTGATGATGCCACTGGTAAGTTTTATCACTGGTAAAGATCTCAGAATTATATCGTACTTTCATTTGACCTCAGAGATGCATTAGCTCTGAGGCGTCTGATAGAGGAATTTAACTGCGTATACACGAGCTGGAAAGCTTCTGAAATTGCTTGAAAGGATGAAGATCTTTCCAGAACTGTGTAGTGCAAGACACAGGCAATGGTTCTCTAAGTCCTCCTGTAAATCTGCAATTAAAAACTATAGGTCTTTGTAATACTTGCTGGATTATTCATCTGGATTATTCAGCATATGTAGCTGTGATGGATGACTGGATGGATGCATACATGTCAACTTCTGAAAGAAAATTTTTATGGAGAAACAGTGAAATAACACAATAGGGGGATTACTGCCAAAAAATGCTTTGTAAGCCACAGAAAGGGAAAGAACAAATAAATACCACGTTTTAACTCAGAATCAAGATTTTTTTCTTTTTGTTTGGCTGGTGATACGTGCACTCTTTGGCAAGGTGATTCTTCTCTGTATTATTGAGATCCGTATGTGAAGACATTGTGGCTGGGCTTAGAAGTTTCTATGTGAAGTGCCACTTTGCCCCATAAATTTTCATCAAAAAGCATTTTATGATCATCCAACATGAAATATGAGGTTGGATCGATACTAATAGCCACAGCTACAGAAAAGGATGCCTTTCGAATCTATGTGCATGGTGCAGAATTCTTTTTATGTAGTTGTCTTGGAGAGCTGGTATTTAAATTACAGCCTAGAATATTTACAGGAAAGCAAACAATTACATTTATGCACCTAACTTTTCAGACGTTCAGTTTCTTACATATATTTGCTGAATAAATGTCGCCTTGCTGGAACTTGCACAACCAGGTGATGTGTTCACTTGCACCATCAAGAGCAATTCAAACATGCAAGAGGACAAAGATAAAATTGGTTTTGTAATGATAAAGCCAAAAGCCTTTATTTTTCTGTAATTAAAATTTCACCTCGAAATTGCGTAGTGAGTTGTTTGCACAGCATTTCCTTTAATTCTTCAGCCGTCTTACCCCGAGAAGGATACGTAAGAGATGTGTTAAGCAGGTGCTGAGCTGCAGTTTGTTTGGAGCCCTTCTGGCCCTTGGTGCTTACTTCCGATGAGGCAGCGGTTAAGGTCTTAGGCTGTGCTTGTAGTTGTAGCCATCCTAAGTTTTTCTTCTTGGATATTTCTTCCCAAGGGCTAAGAATGACCTCCAGTCAAACATTTGTGGGTAGCTTAACCGTTTTCCAGTTTGTCTTGTGCCACTCAGCCTGTGAGTGCTTTGATATTTGCTTTTTATAGGCAAGAAGGAAGAAATCCCAGCTTTTCTTGATGTTTTTAATCTTTGGCAAAGTGCCTTGTAGAGAAAACAAGCTCACACAGCCAGTGTTTATGGGCTTTAATGGTAGATACAGGGGTGCTTGGAGGTCCCGTGGTTTCAAACATCTTTTTTGGAATATGTGCTTGCACATCAGCTGTTACTGTTTTAGGCAGGTCAGGTTTTTCCTTCCACGGAACATGCTTGAGTCGATGTCCAAAGAGACAAACATGGAAGAAGGGCAAAAGATTGTTTTGGATATTGAAAAAAAATATTATGCGTATTTCCAGCATTGACAATGTTATTGGGAAGATTGGAGAAGTTGTGAAAGAGCTCGCAGATGATTCAAGGGCCACTGGAGATGCCCTCTGAGGAAAAAATTAAGTGTTTATCTGGTGGTTTTATCCAAAATCAACATGTTAGCACCAGAAAGGAAAGAAAATACTGAGCACTAAAGAGCTCTTCCATCTTGAAAAGGGAGGCTGAACAAGGGTCTGTGTCTGAGAGCTGAAGTCCCACGCACAGCAATTTTGAGGAGTAATAACTCTCATTATGCATTGGAGCAAATTAGTAAGGGAATTGCTGCGCTGGTGTCACTGGATTTCTTCCTCTCAAGAGCAGATGTCCCCCTGGAAGATATGTCTGAGCCAAACCCAGCTTCTGAGGTGTAGGAGTTCCTAGATGAAATGTGAGGACTTGAGATACTCAGAAGGTCAGATTAGATGATGGTCCCTTCTGGCCTTTAAGCTGTGAATAAATGACAGATTTTGAACCCGACATGTTGTCTTGATCACTCTAATATAAACACACACCAATCAGTTTCGTAAACAGGTGGAAAGCTACATAATGAAAGCCCTGTAAAATGTTTTGACACCTTGGAGGATTTTGCCCTTTTCAGAAGCATTTCCCGTCAGTTCTTCTTGAGGTGGTCACAGCTTTAGAAAATGCACTTTTTCTTGTAAGTCCCTACCTGGAAGGCTTTAATGTTGAGTTTCTGGAATTTGTTGAGTGAAACAAGGTAAAAAAAAAATCGTATTAATCTAACTGCCATATAGAGTTTTCATTCGTAGCGTTTCATGTGTTATCCGTGTTGATGGTGGCATCTCTGGGAGATGAGGCTGGCTGCCATATAAACAGCTGCCGGAAACAAGCTGCATCCCTTTCTTTGCTCTTGCTCGCTGTCGTTCACGGGATCCACTAAAGTGTATGTTTAATCTGTTACCTATGCAGTTTTATTACATGCTAGGGATGTAGCAAAATTTAGGGATGCTATTGCCTTGCATTTCCCACTGGATTGTCAGGTTCATGTACTTATACCTTTGCCCAAATTAATTAACCAGAAGGTGAAGCTCTGAAAATGAGGAATTGAAAAATACTGTGGCCATTGAGCTTTGGTTATGGGTAGCAAACCAGTTTTTTTCTGAAAGCAAGAAGTGTTGGCAGTGGGTAAAGCCAAAGGATGACATGTTTTTGATCAAATACTGCTCCTCAGAGCTGCCACTTGGGTTTCTGAAAATCTGGTTTCTGAGAAGATAGAACTAAATCCTTGAAAAGAAAATGATTAAACCTTTGTGAAGTAAGTTTGCATCAACATGCAATTTTCTGCCTGATAGCTTGAACTGAATTGAGTGCTGCCTAGTTTCTTTTCCATAAGGCACCAGCTCTGAAGTTTAATGATAGCAATTTAAAGGCATCTTTGCTGATTCCTTTGCGGGCAAACACAAAAGGAGTAGGCTGGGAGCATCACGTCTGAATGCCCTCTGCCATCACAGGAGTGATGAGCTGAGTCTGAGAAAACAGGTCTGGGTTTTTTTCCAATTAAATGCCCTCTCCTCCCAGTACTTCCCAGTATCAGTATATATATGGTGTGTGTATACTGTGTATGTATCCGTTTCGCACAGTGCAAAAGGCGTAGTTGGTCCAGACAGTAAATTCCGTGGGCTTATCTTTCCTAAATAATGTCTGTTAATAAAAAGCCAATTATTGGCTGCTTCTGGAGCAAAGGCAGGGAAGTTTACGGCAGGCAGAGGAGAGGAGCTTGCCTCTTAGGTAAAAGAAGTTGCCGGAGTGGGGCCGTCCCTCCTGGGGCTCGGGTGGCTCTACGTGAGTGACCTGGTCGCTGCAGGGACGCGGTGACGCGGTAGCGGACAGATCCCCTATAAACGCCGTAGTGCCGGTTGGCGAGCGGTCAAATGCGGCGGCCAGCAGGGATTTGGACACAGTGTCTGCGCTTGAGAAAATAAATCAGAGGCAAAGAAAAAAAATGCAAACCCTAAATTGCTGGAAATTAAAAAAAAACCACCAACCCCCCACAACAGCCTTAGCACAAGGTTGATTTGCGCATCGAGATGATGGCTGTGTCCCTCTGTCTCTCTTTCTAGTAATCTCATCCACTCTTATTTGATATGTCTTATTTTTGAGAGGCTGGGATTTTTTTTTTTATTAAGAAACTAACAAAATCACTGTGTTAATTGGTCAATTCTTGTGGAAGCAGGCTGCTTATTTTAGTTTATTGTAGGAGTAAAATATGCAGTCAGGTCAGCAGAGACTATCTAAGCCTTGTAAAGCTGCTTATGTTGCATTAGAGAACCTGTAAAGTAAGGGGAGGCTCATTATTTCTTCTTGAAAGTTATTTCAGGAACGTCACTGTGAAGTGCAGAAGATCCCACTTTAGAAGAATCCCAAATACTTTAAAAAAAAAGAAAAGAAATTATCATTGCAAACGGTAAGAAGATATGACAATAGGAAAACAGTGCCATAGCTTGCTGTTTGAGGAAAAATATAAATACAGAATAAAGTGCCCCATTTCTTGATAATCAAAGCATAGTGTTCAAGCAGTGCTATTAAAAGTGCACTTTTTTTCCTGTTCAGTCTCTGAATTCAGACAGATTCAGTTTTGCTACAACGAGGTAATCCTTCTGTCACCTTTGCCTTTAATACCAGTATGTTTCAGAAGCTGCCATCCAATCTGTCTGGATTAAGTATTAAAGTCAATAAACAAATGATTTCAATGCGGTTGTACTTAAGATGACGACATTGACTGACAGCGTGGCTTCGTAGATAAAACTCCTAGCCACTCCTCAAGACGCAATAGTCAAAGGTTTTTTTGGCTTGAGCCTTTTTTAGTGTCGAGGGTTTTACCGAGAGCGGCTGGGGGCAATCAGGGGTTTACTCAAGGACCACAGGGATGACTCCGTATCCCAGCTGGAGATGGTCCGGTGAAAGGACGGAGCAGCTGGGTTGTTACTGAAGGGTGCACGCATAACATGGGGAAACCCACATTTGTTCATGTCGGTGTGGGGTTTGGAGGGTTCTTAACTAATTAATGAATCGTTTGCTTGGATCTTATGTGCGACGTACATTACTCTGCTGCGCATATTTGTGTGAAAGCTGGGAAGGGAGGAGAAAGACTGCTCCCGCATGGGCCAGTAACTATGGAGTTAAGGCTACGAGATGTAACGTGAAAGTTTCCCTTTGAAACGTGCGTGAGGTGAGACGGTTAACCGTGCGTATCTGCTGCTGTCTGGAGGTTTCCGAAGGGACTAATGGTTTTAATACCTCCCCAGTCAGTTCCTAGTCAGAAACGCCTTCTGAGAGCCCGGTTTGCAAAAGGTACCGAGCAGCTCCACTCAAAAAACCAGATGCGCTACAAAGATCTTGGCATTGAAAAACCACAGGCGTGTACAGTCACTGTCCCTGTGACATCTAAGACAACACTGCTCAATCAGTTCTTCTTGGCTGTTTTGTGTATTGTCAATTGCTGATGCCCAGGCATATATATACATGTACGTACATATACATGAATATATGACAGCTGCCCGGTTAGATGAGTGACTGATTTTTATCCAAGCTGCCACTCTTTTTTTTTAAAGAAAAGAATAAGCTAGAACTACAATCTCATATGGTGTAACTTTCAAAAAAATGAGCGCAAAACTGAAAACCTGATCATTATTTTAAAAATTTCATGGAATACCAGCCCCCTACAAGCATTTCATGTATCCTGCATCTGCACACATGGACATTTGAAGACCATAGCCCATAACTACATTTGAAAGAGTACTCCCATCATACTCTCAAATCCACAGAGGCCTGGGTGTCCCTCAGCAGTTTTAATTTCGTTTTCCCTGGCCAAGAAGAATGGTGAGGGTTTATGAGCTGTCTCACTGGTGATCTCTTGCGGAAGATAACCTAGTTCAAATAAAACTGTATTCTTAGGAGACTAAAGAAGGGGAAAGGTAAGGTAGGCTAGGGAATTGCATCTATTGCATATATTTCCTTATTTACCCCATTTGTTGCATATATTGCCTATTTGTTTCAAAATCAGTGCTTCGGGAGGAGGCTTGTTCAGGGTTCGTTACCGGGCTGTGTCGCGACTCAATGTAAAGGCAGGAATTAGAGGGTGATGCAAAGGACTACGGTGCTGGAGGTATCATCCTGTTAGTGAGACGCGTAACCTCGGATGAGCCCGTGTGCAGTCGTAAGAGAAGGGCTGCCAGCCGGAGTGCAGTGTTTGACTTTCTGTGTGAGTAATTACGTTGCGCCTACCCTTCCTAAAGTTCCCCATCGGTCCCAGTTCCTCTTAAGTCCTTGAGCAAATAATTTTGTTGCATGTCATATTTTACTAGCTGTGAAGAGGTAACATTAATTTTTAAGGCTTGCACTGGTGTGCTGTCAGGGTGAATGTATTAATTTGGGGATGTGCTTAGTGAGCTGAATTGTATCCCTACCCAAACAGAAGAGCATAATTTTAAAAAAGAGTGGATGCAGTAAGTGCTGGCTGCTATTGAAGGTCATGTGCAATCTTTTGGTTTGCTGGAGTGGGGACAGAGAACAACAAACCAGGATAACATGGTTCACCTCTGAAATGCTTTTCTGAACCTGATGAGTGAGTGGCTAAAACTTAGAAGCACCACGTATGATCTTTTATGGGTTTAGTATTTATTTCTTTTTCCAGTTCTTGTTAGAAGCCTGCTAAAAGCAAACAATCTGCGACGGTGAGTCAGAGAGGCTAATTGTACCTTGCACAAAAAATCTACAAGGTTTTTCAACTCAAATTGTTTCCTTTCTACCTTCATTGAATTTGTTGCTGGTGAAGGGTGCTGGGTGAACAGTCCTAACGACTGAAATTTTCTGACCACAGTTATATAAAAGTAGCACACTGCAGTGACCTTTCCTTGCTGAGAGCAAATTGTAAGGCTGTTTCTTGCTAAGCATGGGCTTAATGCTACCAACTCGTCTCGCACAGATTATCAAACAGTCTTCAGGTAGTAATGACCTTTGGTCATGGTGGACATGGGCCAGATCTGAACTAACAAACTGTAAAAGGATCTGTATCCCATTACCAAACCACCATCCGGTCTTACTCATTAACATTTTAGTGGCAAAAGTTCAAATGAGTTATTTCATTAATAGTCATGAAACTAATTATGTTGAAGTGCACCTGTCAGTAGTAAAGGCAACTGACTTCTGTGCTTCTGAATAAATTCAGTCTGCATTAGGAAATGTTATTCTGCCTCTAAATGAGGGAAATACATTGCAAATCATGGAGAGGTGTTAAAAAGGAGAATGCAGATGTGTCCTAAATGTGATGTGCTTGATGTCGCAGTTCCCTAATGCAATCAATTAATGAAATGAATAATCAGAAGTGTGTTTGAGTAAAAGAAGGATCTTGGGAAATATTTTGTGCCTTAATTCCTTCCTGAGACACTGAAAAGTCTGCAAGATAAGAAAGGTTGGAGGGCAGGAGGGTTGTCATTGACTTGGATAAAACCAAACTCAACCCAGTATCAAGATTAGTTTGGATATGTAGAAAAGACACCCGGGTATATTGAGGAGATCTGACCAGAGCCCACAAGGTAGCTGTCCAAGTGATTCCCAACAGAACTTGGCATCTGATTGTGACTAAGAACACAGTCAGATTTTCTTTGCTCAAGACCACAGGAGAGTTTCTGATGGAGCAGCTCTAGTTTCCTGAGCACTACTCCAGCAGCCCAACACAGCGATGACTCCAGCTTGCTGAGAGTGTGTGAATTTGTCCACCACATCCTTCCCGTACCCAATACAGCATGTCAGGTCAGGTCTGGTCCCACCGCCACAGTGAGGACTGCTACTTGCCATTGCTGTCATCCCTCCTTTCCCATGTGTTCCTGAACCTGCACGTGTGCCACAGACACCGTGGAGGCACACACTTGGAGGTCCCTGCTGCCTTTAAGAATGAAAAACAAAGTCATCCTCATCGTGTGGTCATGTATGGTCCAAGAGGTGTTCAGTGGGGCCAGTGAAACAGCCTGTTCCTCCACGTGTGTGCAGGTAGATGAGGGAGCAGCCCCATCTGAGACCCAGGAATAGGTGTAGGCTAAGAGTGGTTTGTAGACAAGTCTCAAGGGTTTCCAAACCATTAAGCTGTTTCTCTACAGTCACAGATTGAGAGTTGGCTGGATTGACCCCCAAAGAGAGAGTTCTTTGCTAAGGATCATCCAAGAGGACCGTATTTATAATCCTAGACCCTATGATAAATGAACTGCTCTACATTCTAAGATACGTTTATCTCTTTCCTTGGGTGAGCGAGTGGAGGAGGAGAGAGGAAGGGGAAGAAGTCATAAATCTGTTTCTGCCAATTCTTGCCGCTGGACCGCATTCCACCACAGAAGGGACTCAAAAGCAAGGATAGGAATGTCACCAGCTCTGTATTTGTACCACAGTCTCCTCTCTGTACAGTGACACCATCCTTTTCTGGGAGAAGTAAAAACATTAACAAGTGTGAGCAGTAACAAGGTTACACAGGTATGTAAGGTAGATGAACCAGTTCGTGTAGTAATTTATGGCCTAAGTCAGCTGCATTTACAAACAGCCCACTGTTAGGAAAAGTATATGAGTATATGGTAAAAGTAACTGCTAGGTATGACTGTGAATCTATCCACATTAACATGTCTTTATGTCTCTCATAATGCTGTGGCGTTCTGCACAGACAGGAGAAGTTAGGGAAAAAAAATAGTCTTCTCTCTTGGCTTTACTATCCATTATTCTTTGTGTTGTTAACAGGCTCTAGCAAACAGAGTTCTGTTACAGACACGTTGCAGGAGATGGTATCTCCAAAGTCTAAGAAGACAATGCAGACATTGAAAATACCATTATATATTTGGGTTACATCTGGGCAACTAAACTGAGGTACTTCAAGTGACCTACAATGAAGTTAATGAGTTGGTACTTACGTATGTAACATACACGCTGTGTCCAATGAGCTGTTGAAAACCAAAGATGAAGCTCAGTTACTTTTGCTCCTAGTAAGTTCTGGGTTTATGTCTGTTCTTCAGACATACTCCAGAGAAACCTGCACTAGAGTAACTATAACGAAGGAGTTGGTGCAGATTCACAACGCAGACGACCTGGCACCAGTGCAAATGTGGTCTTGTAGTGCTGCCACGAATGCCAGTGAAATGAACTGTAATGGGCTCAGGCCAAAAATTAATAGAAAGAGACAAATTGTGTTTTTTCTTTAGTAGAGAGCACTTTGCTCTTACTCGGTGTGGAACGTTCCTCAGCAGCCTGGGGTCTTTTGAGCTTGTCTCGAGAGGAAGCTACGCCGTAGCGGGACCAGGGGTGACCACCGGCGTGCAGTGGGTGGGAGCCACCCCAGCAGGATCTCCAGGAAGGAGGAAGGCCAGCCTGCAGTGGTACCTGCCCCATTCTTGCTCCCAGCTAACGACCATCGTAGGGATGCCGAGGTTGTAAATGGCTGGAATTGACTCTTGGAGTTGACCAAAGCAGGAACATGGTCAGATGTGTAGTTCCTCTCTTCAGATACCTTTGTTTAACTCACTCTTGGAAGCTAGACCATGTGAATTTTTTAGGTGAGGAAGCGTTTTTTCAAATGTTTCTTTTTCACTCACTAAGCAATATAGATATAGTCAACACACCCACACCGGGATTGGCAGTCTGGTCAACCAAGTCAGCACAGAACAGCGTTGAACACTTAGAGGTACCGCGAGGAACCGCAGGGAAATGGAAGAGACATTCAACACACCTCTGCCCGTGAAGAGGTCACCCAGAAGGAGAGAGCACTGAAAGCTGATCTGTCCCCTAAGAAAGGTTGCTTAATCAAGAAAAAGTATTGGATGAGGGACTTGGGGGACTACGAAATAAAATAAGATTGTTAAAGCTGTTTTGCTGTCTGAGATAGGGATGGCAAATGGCAAAACCAATGTCCACCAACTAATATGCGACTTTTCCAAAGTGCTGTGAAATTGTAGGGAATTTTCCATTAGTGCCCCTGAGCTCTGGACCAGACCTAAGCATTTCTCTGGCGGTAAGAGAAAGATGCAATCTCTCCTAGCTTCTGTGCAGTTTCACCATGTATCTTGGCAGTGTTTGGCCTTCTCGTTCTGTTATTTCCCACTGGACCTGTGCAGATAAAGAGGGCAGGATACAAATATATTTGTTATTTGACAGGCAGTAGAGCAGCTTTGCCTGCAACATTTATGTTTGACTTGGAGTTGCTGAGCTGTATTTCCCAGCTGTAGAAATAGATGCTTTCTGCCCGGCTTATGCCCTGAGCAAGGGTTGTTCCCTCCCCTCCCTGCCCAATAAGTTGCAGTAACCTATGCTACTGCTCTTTTCTCTTGATGCATGTATGGTCACAGCTAGAGAATGACGTGGAAAAGCACAGAGTGTGCTTCTCCTAGGTGTGAATTTACAACGAGGAGCAGTGAACACCAGTGTGGCAACCCTCTTGGCTTCCCTTAGGGGCTGAGCAGTGCCAGTCTCTCCGCACCACCTCAGCCGTGACCTGGGCTGACCTGACCTGGAGGAAGAGAGTGACTCAGTTAATTCCCCGTCAGCCTTTTTGGCGACCGCTGCCGCGGTGGCTGAGGCTGCCAAGTGCCGTCGGTGCGGGGCTGTCCTTTAGGAGGTCTCTTGGCAAGGGGCATGAGACTACCAAAGACTTGTCAGCATCAGCTAGTAAAAACTTGTAGTTACGAAGACGTCCAGCTCAGGTAAATACTGTTATCTCCAAAAGCCAGGCTCCTTTTCTCTCTCCTTTCTGCACACACGGTGTAGGACCAAACCCTGAAATCTTTACCCTCTTCTTATTCTGTGGCCGTGCATAACAAATGCCACTGATCCAAACCAAGCCAAACAAAAACGTACTCTTATTACCAGTGACATGTTTACTAGAAACGGGCTAGCAAATAGTTCACCGTTTAGTTCCCAGAAATAGACTGTTGTCAGCCAAATCGATGCACTGATGCAGCAAAGCCTTTCAGCGAAATAAATGAAAACAAAGACGAGGGATCCGTGCATGGGCACAGCTCGGTGAGGTTTTTCCGAGTGAGATGTTTAAATTTTTTGCTCTGAGTTGCCTTCTGAACTGGAGCCCTTTAAACTGTTTGTGTAGCTACAGGGGTGCGGAGTGCTGAGCAAAGCCGGGCTTGCTTTGGGGTGGTGCGGGAGCCTGGTCTGGGTAAACCGCACTGCTTCGTCGTTCTGTCGGTGAGAGAGACGAGCATATGGGGAAAGGGATGCGCAGGCCGGTAAAAAGACTGCACTTCTGCTATGAGTCAGCCCCAAAGGAATGTTAATTTTAATTTATTTGTTTTGAGTTGAGCTACCGGTGTTTACCGGTGCAGCCAAAGCCCCTGGGTCTACCGAGCGCTGTGCCGGAGGCAGGCTGGGTACCTTGCCAGGGATGGCTTTGGGATCCCCGCTGCCAGAGCAGCTGCAGCCCTTCCAGCCCATCTCAGGGTAATGATACAAGTCCCAGGCGTCCTCTCAGCTCCTGGGCACTATGTCGCAGTGGTTTAGACAGCCCTGGTCTTCAGAGGCCCTGGGGACAGAGATCAGCCTTTGCCACTGGGGCTACAGGGATGCACAAGGGATGCAGAAGAGGATATGGTGACTGGGCTGGGTTGACCATCACTATATGGCTGTGCAAGGACAGGCGTAATCTCTCTGTCCCTTCATGCTTGCAAACTTACTTTTCCTTTCCTTCTTTCTTTCTCTGAATTTCTCTTCCTTGCTGATAACTCTGCAGCTCTCCTCAGGATGCAGTTTGTAGGAAGGTGCCTGCGCAGAGGACGGCCGTGTATTGCTGTTTCCATGCTGTCGTGCCGCGCAGGAGTCTCAGTCGGAGTTTCACTGTGTACATCTTGCTCAACAGGTCCCAGCCTTGCAGCCTGGGGGGGGTTGTGTTGGCACTGCAAGTGCCAGAAAGCGAGGGAGAAGCTTTTGCAAATTAAAGGTGCCAGGTTTGCACGCTTGCTGTACTCTGCGGTGGGGTAGAGGTGAGGCACCTCTGCCACCTCCGTGCATCACACCCGGCCACACCAAGCACCGTCGAGCCGTTCCTCTGCTGGGTCGGTGTTCCCGGTGACCCCGTGCAGTACAGTCCGCCTGGAAGTGATGGGGGGCAGGCAGGAATCCCCAAGCCCACGCACAGTTTTATTTTATGAGGGACCTGCAGGGTCATGCAGCCTCTCAACTGGTCTTTAATTATTTTTTTTTTCCCCCCTCAAACTTACCAAGCCCCATCTTTGAAGCAGGCAAACCTTTTTGCACTTGGAAAGCGGAGTCTCCCAGAGTTTGGATGTCCTAATGGTTGGGAGTTGTCTTCCAGCCTACGCGTAGTGGTGGCTGGTGGCTGGGGTTTGTTCTGGTGCCAAGAAACGTGGAGAGATTATGTACCTTCCTCGCCTTCCCCCTTGCATGAGAGCAAACAACCTGCCAGGTTTCTTTAATGGACATGTGGCAGGGAAGAGTTGTGCGAGCCTGTATAAGGCATCAAGAGATCTTTTTTTAAAAAAAAATTAAAGCACGTGTGGTTAGCACACGCTGAGGATCGAGACAAGTCTTTCAGACCTTGCGAGATCAGCCACCCGCTGTGGTTGGTGTGATAGATTTGCCCCAGCTAGAGACTTTCTCACTGTTATTTTGTTAGTGTTTGTCATTCATATGAATGCAGAAATCCTCAATCATTTAAGACGCTTGCTCGTTCCCTCTCTCCCTCCCAAATTAAACAAGGCTGGAAAGTAAGACTGCATTTAAGCACAGGCAGCAAAGCTTTTTCCCACTCTTAAAAAGGGAAACAGCTTGCGTAAGGCAGCTGCGGTATTTTTTTTTTAAATGCAGAGATGCATATTTCCTTTTCATTTGTTAATTATAAAAGAAAATTCGCCAAGGAGAGTCTCATTAAGCAAGTCTGACATTGAAGGAGAGAAGAAGGAAAAGAAAAGGACCTGCCTTCACTCTGTAGCTGGGTGACCCGACTCACAGCCATGACCTGAATTTAGTTGCCTTCAGATTGTTGTTTCCACGTTTTTCCTCCATTTTTTGAGTCCAGTCCTGACAGCTCCAAGCAGGACGGCAGAGCCGTATATTTTGCCCTCGGGCACACCCTGAAAACAACAATTTAGAAACGTAAGGGTCAGTTATGGACTGGTTTCGCACGACACACGCTTGCAGCCCCGGAGCCCCGGGAGCAGTGGTGGGTGCCCTGTGGGGACTTTCATTTCCCAACCTTCTTGCTTCCATCCTCTTCCTCAGACCCATCAGAGCCAAATATTTCCCCAGGCCAGTTTACCTCTTTGTAAAATGTTTAATTTGGGGGAAGCAGAGATTTATTTTTTTTTTTCCCCAGAGATGGTAAGAGGCAGTGGGGGTTGGAGCGTTGGAACGGTGCTGGGTGAGCTGCCCTTGCCGGAGGCTGACCTGGAGTCCTTGCAGTGTCTCATGCACAGCTTGGACTCGTGTCAGGAATGAACTACAGCTCTTGGGCTAAAATTGTGCCCCCAGAGAGGCTGTTCGGTGAGCTCCTGAGCTTTGCTGAGGAACCAGCTAAACAGTGAAGGAGCCCTCCTTGTGTGAAGGAGCCCTGGTCCTGTCGGGTTCAGGGAGCCCCGGATGCGGAGAGTTTTCCAGGACTGTTCACGCTGTCCAAAATGGACTAGCATGCAAGAATAAGCCATGCCAGCATCTCTCAGGACATCAAGCCTGTATTCCGTCACTTTTCAGTTATATTTGCTGCGGGACGATTACGTTTCGTACCAGGACTTTCACATGTTCCTTTTGGCTGCAGGACGTGTGCCAGAAGGCTGCTTAATGTGCCACCTCTATGGCCTGGACCACTCCACGGTTTAAAACGCTTCAGTGTACCACGGTGAGAGAGAGAAGCAGGTGCTTGAGAAGGTTTCACCATTGCTCTGTTGGGTAACTGCCGGCACTAAATTCAGACAGGCCCATCATTAGCAGCTTTCGCTCGGGCCCGAGGAGCTCCCAACTCTTGCTTGTTAACACCTCATCTGTAGGTTTTAGGTCTGGTGGAGCCCATTCCTTTTCTTGAGCCTTCTCAGAAAGGTGTCAGCCTAGCACAGGCTGTGGGCGCTAAATTGAGCCAAATCATTTGAACAGATTTTCACCCAAAGTTTACAGTCTTTCGGTGAATGCAAGTGTAGCGGTGCTGTTGGGTTACGTTTCGGTTACTTGAGGCCACATCCTCACGTACTTACCTGTTTTTATGAGTGAACCTATTTTCTTTAATTAGCATTTAACAGGGTCATTTAGCGTGTTACCCATAGTAGTAGTGTCAGTGTTATATGGGTTTTATGAATGGTATTGGTACTATTCAACAGGCGTGGGTGGGAATGGAAGTGGGATTTATTTGTCCCGCCATCCAAGCAAACAAGAGCACATCTGAGACATGAATAAAGTGGGTTACGGTGCTATAGGGAGTTTGGTGTCTACCAGCACAATATTTAAATATACAGGCGGAAGAAGCACGAGCTGCTCTAAGTAGCGAGGACTGGTACTGTTGTGACTGAAGTGTAGCTAGGTCCTTCACCTGGTTTGTAGCCATGTAACGCCCTTGTTTTATTTAGGGCAAAAGCTGCCACGGGTGGGGTGGGATGGGTGGAGTGACGGCTGTAGCATGGATCTAGCATTTGTCACAAACGTAGATAAGAAGCTCAGAGCTTTACGGTTGGATTTGATGATCTTTGAGGTCTCTTCCAACCATAATGATTCTATGATTCTATGATTTATAAGAAATCAATCCCCAATACAACAAATTTCTGCAACTGCAGGTTTGATACATCTTTGAACAAGTCACCAGCCGCGTGTGAGATTGCTAAACATCCAAGGCAGGGAGATGCTGATTCTCTTTGCTGCTACACTGGGTAGCTAGAGGGACTAAAACATAAACTGTAGGCTGAAATCAAATAATTTGCAAGGAATGACAAAAGGGAAGGTGTTTTTGCTTGGCCCAACCTGTCATGTTTGCCAGCCTCTGCTTGGGTGAGGGACGCAGGAGCTTTGCTGGGATTGCTGGTCAGGGTGCCGGAGCGGCACGCTGGGCTCTGCCCGCTCAACAGGGACTCCGCACCAGCCGGACGCTGCGCTGCCAACGGGGCTGAAACCACCGAACCGAAAGGCACTTTGAACATGGACTTTGTGCCTTCTCGGTAAAAGACAGAGGACTCGAATGTTTTTATCAGAGCCTTTTCTCTGCCACCCGTCTCTCTGTACATACGGTCACCTCGGTGACTCAGGCTCACAAGAAGGAGCAAAAAGAAGGGCTGTGTTGAAAATTGCCATAGGAGCCGGTGCACCCCTGCCCTGTGCTGACCACGGGGCGATGGCAGCACGGAGCCCCAAGGCAGCAAAGCAGAGGTCGTGCCCAAGCCCGTCACCGCTGGCTGGCCCCGACACGGCAGTGCCGCGGCCAGGACGCAGGCGAGCACAGGGACACGTCTCTGTGTTTGTCAGTTGGTGGTGGTGCAGGTCAAGGTCTCTAAAATATTTTTGTTTTCAGTGGGTCGGAGTCCCAGTGAGCCAGAGAAATTAAAATAAAGTAGAAAAAACCTTACCATGGGGCAGGAGGGGAATTGCTGGCATAGGTCTCTAAAACATGAGTAAACTCTTCCCTCTTGGTGTTTAGAATTCCAAGACTGACTGCCTTTTGGAAAACATGCTGGAGTGAAATCTTGGTCCGGATGCCGCGTAATTGTGAAACTCTCTGATACGGATTTATAGCATGCTTACATTCATGAATCTCAAAGCAGGCTACACCTAAAGGAAAAAAAAACCAACAACAAACTAAAACCGAAAGCAGTAAACATTAGCAAACTGCCATTTGCTCTAGGCTATCATGAAAGTGGAAAAACTTGTCGAATACACAGTGTTACAGCTTTTTCCCTGGGCACTCAGGTTAGCTGGGTGGCAAATACACAGTTGCGTTGATCATTACCAACCTCAAAGAGATAGCATTTACCTTTCCCAAGGAGAGAGGCTTGTAAAAGCAAGCTATTGTTAATGTGTACTTAATGCACGGAAACTGGAGTGCCCAGCCCGTAGGCTCTTGGATCACGCTGGTTTAGCAAGACGACATCGAGATGCCCGGTCTCGGCGTGTGAGATGTGTGACGGGGCTGCCGGGTGCAGGGCAGCCAGGGTGACCGGTGCTTGGACAGTTTTTTGATTCAGCTGCTGGCATGGGCTGTGGTGGGAGCACTGCAAAATGCTGGAGCACCTCAGGGCATCCTCTGGGAAAACAAGATCTCTGGGAAAATTGCTTTCTTCCCCCTCTCTGTTGCCCACCAGACCCTGCACACAGGTGCTCAGGGACTCCTGTGTTCCCTTTGCAAATGAAAGATGAAGCAGAGCGACGGAGCATCCTTGAAGGAGATCCTGATGTAAACGGGTTTGTGTGTAGCTGCGACATCTGGTCATAACATGGCAGGGACAGTGGGCAGAGGCAAGAGGCAGGTTTGTTAGTGCTCTTACAATAGCCGCATGAAAGAAAAGTGATAAGAATAGGTGATGAGATTAAAGGGTATTCTACGATACTAGCTCTGTGGTACGGAAATAAATTTAGGAGTAGCCTGGCTTTTTACTGGAACAGATATTTTTTTTTTTTTTTTTAACTTCTTTATAGGCCAGCCATAAGTTAGCAAACCTACCATGGAGAGGTGTGTGAGCAAAATCCACAAGTTACAGAGGTAATCAGTGGTGGACAATCCGATTGAGAAAAAGAATAGTAAAAGAAATATGTTTGGAGGTGCAAACCGCATTTTGGTTATGTGACCTTTGGGGAAAAAGCAAAGGTCAGATCATTTATTTAATTTCTCTGCCTTCATGGGAGGCTACTTTCTGTTTAAAAAAAACCCCTGGAACAGTATCACCGACATGCTAACAGGCTTTCCTATTCATTTACAGCAATCTGATTCTCCCTTTTGCCCCTTAACAACCACGGCCGTTAAATTCTGACTGTTGTTGTGTTTGAATTGTTTAATAAACGTATTCATATTTATTTCCTTGCTTTGCTGCGTTCGTCTGCCTGTCCAGAAGAGCTGAAGGTCGATGACTGCTCCCTCCTGGTAATGCTCCTTTTCCTTCTCGCTGTGTCGTGGATGCAGCCGCTTCCACCCTAGTCCAGATTCATCGCCTTGTTTGTCCGTTGTCTCTTTCCTTTTGGCGTCTCCTATCTTTTAACAGGTCCCCTGTGATCAAGATTTAGCAGAGACTAGGCCAGGCAACTCTCTGTGTATATATAACACTTTCATGTTATGCTTGCTAATCCTTTAGTAACCTGGGCTCTTTATACCGCGATGGAAAGTGAAATACTGCTAAGCAGTTTAGTATCCCATCTAATTAGGTGAGGGGGTGGCTAAGGGCAGGGTGCAGTCAGCCAAGCTCTCGCGGCTGGAAGCAAATAGAAAAACCCAGACTTTGTAGTTCAGGAGAGCAGCCGGGTCCTGCCACCTCCCGAGAGAGGGACGAGGGTGCCCGTGCCAAGCGTGAAGCTGTAGGCAGAGGTGGAAAGCCGGAACAAGCTGTTGCAAACATATTGCTGACAGGATAGAGATAAGCTACATTAATGCCGTGTACTTTGTACTGCCTTGTGCCGCTCCTCCTGGTTTATTCCGATTGTTTCGGGCTCATTCAGAACTGCCAGGCGGACTTCTGCAGGAAATGCCCAAAAAACAGCCAGGCTGTGATGTTTGGTTGAGGAACAGGTGCTGGTGATTGTACAGTGTTTGCTACATTCCTCTGTCCCATCTTCATTTCCACTACAGGTTTAGGAACGTCATCCTACCTCTGAAGTTTTGTCCGCGTCGGATCCTGAAAACTCTGACAGTAATTAGAAAATTACTTCTACTGGTTTATCACTCGCAGTATTTCTACGTTCTGTCCTCAAATTATTTTAGTTGGATTCAAGCCAGTTTGCCTCTTCCTTTATCTTTGAAAGGGTCTGCTTTAAAGGTACTGCCTTGACTGATTTCAAGTAGAGCAATTCTGGATTTAAAGAAGCAGCCATAGGTCATGGTCAATGACATGGGAATCGTGACGGATTGAAAGTGCTGGGAAATTTATTAGCAGATTAGTCTGGGGACTGAAGCCTCCGCTGGGAATGGAAAGTGTGAAATTCTTACCTAAGTGGTGGCGAGGTTTAGTTCATGAAAATGCCATTTGCTAATGGTAACTGATGCCGAGGAATACCTTCTCTGCCGGTGGATGCGTTGGGCAAGCTGCAAAGCAGCGTGTTGTAAGGAGGTTGCAGCGTGTAAACCTGCCTCCCTAGCTACTCCAAACTGCTCCTTGTTGCAAGTTTGGAGCACTGCAGAAACACCTTTGTTCCTGACCTGCTTCCCAGATGATTAAGGAAAATGACTGTTTGGCAGGGCTCTTGGTTGGAGAGAGGTGGTTGAAAAGATTGTGGCAAGATTGCCCCACATTTTTTTTCTGGATTTTGCTGGTTTCCTATCAGTCAGGAGTTAGGTCCAGGTCCGGTGCAGCGTTTCCATTAGCATCCTTTGTCGCTTGATCTCTCAGAACTGGACAAAGGTCAGATGGCCTTGAAGATTGTATTAGCTACGTCAAGCAGTCCTTGACATCAGGTATCAAAAAGTACTGCGGGGCCAGTCAGAGCAGGCAGTTGTTCTCCAGGTGACCTGATTTTTCTTCACTGAGGGATGCTGGAAGATATTCTTTCATTTGCTTCTCTACCAAAACGTCCTTTTTTATGAGCTCCATTCGCTCCCTTGTCTTCCACTGGGCATGTGAGCATTTACAGGATTTTGAAAGCAAGACATTTTATTCTGCAGTTCCATTACTGCAATGTCACTGGTACCAGTATCCCCTTTTAATCAGACTTAGGCCACAGAATGGCATTGCTGGCTTGCTCCGATCTGTCTATGTAGTTTCAGGTCTTTAGGTGGGGAGGAGAAGGTTGGTAAGTGTATATTCGAATTTATTATGCTTTTCAGGCATCCCCTCAGCTTGGTTTCCCCCAGGATAATGTGATGTTTTCTGGCACTGAGAGAGTTACGCAGCCATCCTTTCCGGAGGTGGTCACCAAGCCCTAGCTGTAAGGGCTGGTTTGTACCTGACCTTCGGCTGCCCTGTTTGGAAGGTTGCGCTTTGCTCTACGGGACGATCTTGCCTGTCTCTTTTTTGGCTGGGAACGCTCTCAGGCAAATCGGAATGGGTTTTGTTTGTTTGTGTTTCGCGGTCCGCTGGCAGTTGTAGCAATGTCATTTTCTGAGCGAGTATTGCGGGAGGCTGGAAGGGAGCAACGTCTGCTGGAATGTCTTCGAGGGCGGATAGCTAGAAAAACAACACGCTGCGTGCTTGCAATCCCTGCATTTTCCATGTTTCATTTTGAATGACTGCTTTTTTTCTCCTTAAATGTTTTTTGAGATCCAACAGACATTATTTCCAAGGCTGTTTACAAGTTGCATTTGCAAGGGGGGAGAGACCTGACCGTGCCATTGTGATGCATAGGCTTTCCTGCAGATGCAGGGGCAAAGGTAGTTTTAATAAAGGGTTCGTATTGATGTGTTACTTGTAGAGTTGTGTTCTATCCTGGTAAATAAATAAGTATCTATCCCCAAAGCAGTGAAAAAAGCACCACTTGTCTATATAAATAACATTTGTGAGTTGCTTCAGGGATCTTCCTGGATCTGAAGGCCTTACGTTGATGTACTCCTTTAAGTGTAAACTTATTAAATGTTGTAACCATTGATTGATTTGATCAGATAAAGCAGATCAAATGAGTAAGGCAGTACGGAGATGTAGTTATTTTCATGCTGTGTCTAGATGACATACCTCCACTAGCATCTTCATTAACCGCTTTCAGGTGAGACATGGGTCCAAACAGAATGATTTCAACTGGCAGAGATGTAGGTTAGTAGTCCCCAAGTTCAGTTGCAGTTGTGTTTACTAGCTCCAGGTTTATATTGTGGAGGCCAGAGGTTTAAATTTACGTTGATGAGATTAAAAGTGAAAGTGCTGTAGCTTTTCATCAGAACCGCGGTGCCCATGACCTACATTAGCTTCCCTGCTCTCTGCCATCTCTCCACCGACTGCCTGAAAGCCCCAGCAAAGCCTGGAGAAAACCTATGGTGGGTCCAAGGGGACACTAAGACACCCTACTTTGTCATCTGTTAATAACCCCAAGTCTTTGTATTAAGAACTAGGTATGTTGTCGGAGTGACACAGATGGGTTTAGCAGAGGCTCCCAGTAGAGAAGGAGTTTCTCTGACTACCCTGACCTGCTCTGAAGACTATTAACAGGGATGGTCATCATTTTACTGGTGGGCTCCTATGACTCTTCTGGGGCTAGATTCAAGTCTTAGCTCTAGTGATGTAAATCTTGGGGAGGTTTGGGCAAAAATGGTTGTTACTTATGATCAGTGTTGGTAAGAGTGAGGTCGGATGCTGGCCCATCCCTGGGGAGGAGCGGAGGCATCGAAGATGGGGTGTTGCAGCCTTCGGCATCACCTGGGATGCCAGCTGGGTAGGAGGGTACGATGGGCTCACCCCGGCAATCCAGCCCACCGGGCTGCAACTTCAGCTGCTGTCCGTGCGAGGTGGAAATTCAGGGATGGCTGTTGGCGCTGCGAGTGTTCTGCCATCTGCCATCTCCCCTGGGTGGGCCCTCATTCAAAGCAGAGTTCAAAGGTGGAGGAGATCTGGGGCAGAGCCAGAGATGAAGCTGATTTTCCTTCAGCGATAACAAAATTTTGGCAAGCTGGTTTCAAAACCCAAAGTTTTGGGGGTTGTTTTGTCTTTTTTCTGAAGCACTTTCCATTTGAGGGGTAATTTTCTCTTGTGACGTTGCTTATATTTGGGATTGTAGCTTATGGGATTTTAAGGTTTATGGTTTGTTCCATTAAGCCTATATGAGGCTTCTAAAGAACAAGGGACTCAGAGCAGAGTTTGCCCCTTCTATCTGAAAAAAAAAAATTGTCCCTGAATTTTAACTTCATTTTCTCATCCTTAGGCTTTTCTTACATTTTCCCACTACAAAGGGAAAGCAAGAAAAAATTTGCTGCTGCTGTTTTCATCCTTAGCTGCACACATTTTAGTTTATGGCTAATGCTCTGTAACACGTATATTCTACAAGCCATGAGCGTGACAAACTACTGGCAATTACATTTCAACCAAACAAATGGAGCCATCAGGGAGGTGCAGGACATGAGCCACCTTCCCCCGTGCCTCGACACTGCCGTGCCCTTGTTTCTCCTCTCTGTAATTTTAGGGCTGTTCCCTGCCCTGCCAACAGCGTGACCTGGGAGTTCTTTCCTGCTCCTGGCTCTGATTGAAGGTGATGTGGAGGGAGGCTGGGGTGGGCACAGCCCCTTGCTGCCCCGGGGAGGATGCCCATGCAGGTTGGCTGGTGGGAAACTGGAATTGTCTCCAGCCAGGCCTCTGGCTGGACCATAGCCAGCTCTGACCTGGTGATGCACCGCAAAAAATTAGTTGCTTTATTCTTCAGAGGTAGCTGGCCCTGCAGCTCTCACCCTTCCCGTGCTGCCCTGGGCAATGGGGGACCCGGGCTGCAGGCGGTGCCTCGGCTCGGCTGTTAGCACTCCTGGAGCAAGGAATGGACACCCAAGTCCTCCTCCTCCTCCTCCTTCATCCTTTTTGGCCGAGTCGAGCTTGGGACAATTCCCGCAGCCATCCCTCTGGCAGTCTTTTTTTTTTTTTTTTCCCCCTTCCTTTCTGTGGGTTACGGAGTTGGGCCAATGATACAGGTACTGTATCACTGTCAGTAACGACATGACTTGGGTGATGGGAACAGGAGCCCAGAGAAAAGGCAGATGTGGGGGAATAGCGGTGCCTGGCCGGGATGTGTTCCCGGGGCCCTGACTCCCTTTCCCTTGGTCCCAGCAGGGAGGGGGGTGCCTGGGGAGCTGCCCTGACCTTGGGGGGAGCACAGACCTGCGTATCCGACAGTGCATCTGTCACGAGGAGGCTGAAAGGGTCTTTTGAGAGACAGGCTTTAGAAACCAAGGGATGGGATGGTTGGTATGAGGTCCGTCCCTGTTTACTCTCTGATAGCCTGTTACGTCAAAGACCATCATCAGTGAGTCACCTACCCGTGTGTGTGACTCTCGTCGTTGCTGCTCTAAATATAAATGTCAAAGGAGCTGTAGGAATAAATCAAGCTGCGTCGGCATGTGTGTATCACACAGGTCTTCCTCTTCTGCGTGTCCTTCTCTCTCTGTTATTAAGGCTGGTGCTGTCAACGGGAATCAGCGGCAGAAGCTCAAATCGAAGCCAGGCGTACAGGTTATATTTTCATATGCAGATCTGGCATATCCACACGTTGGATCTCTTCTTGCTGGTTCTGTGCAAAATTATATCTGGGAAGAGAGAAAGAAAGGTTTGCTTTGACAGTATTTCTGAGGTAGAAACACTGAGAGACTGAGAAGCGTTTTCACACCTTTTTTTATACATACAGAATGTGTGATTTTTAAATAAGCACCAGAGAGAAAGTAACTTTGCCAAGGCTCCCAGCCACTGCTTCTGAGCTGTGGACACGGGTATGCTGGGTGGTTTACACTGGTTCGGGTTAAAGCACTTTAATGAGACTCCCACATTAGGAGTTTCGATTATAAACACAAGTGGTGGTTGTTGTTTTCTGTTAAAAACTGGGAGAAAACAGTAAGAAAAGTCCCTTATCTTTCATCTTACCAAGCATCCTTTTTATATTTCTTTTTCTTTTTTTTTTTTCCCCAGCAAAATTCATTTTTGAAGTCAATAAAACGGTGATGAAGAAGGCCAAAAGAAAATCATTGGGAGCCTGAAATTGCCTGTTTACTTGCCAGAAGCACTCTGCTCTGGCAACTGCAGTGGGTTTTTTGTTTTGTTTTAACCTGTTGTGCTCCCTTTACAGCATATGAAGAAGTGGTAATGAATTTAAGAATGAGCTCTGCCTGTGCAAAGTAAATACATCTCGATTTAAAAAAAAAGTTTTTAAAACCCTATAGTAGGTAAATAGAGGGAGCTAACACTGCTTCACTTTATTACTCCCCTACTGAATGCTTTTGTGAGGATAATCCTGTATTACATGATGGAGGATAGTTAAAAGATCTATGATAAAGTTGTCCTTTGTGCGTTTCCATCAGGATTTTCCATAATGATTGAAGAAAATCCTATGGAAATAGTGTATTTTACAGTGCCTATCTGTATCTGTTTCAGTTTACTCATTGACATCAGCGAACTCTACAATAATGACTCAGGCTGCTATTTTCAGGGGAAAAAATGACAGGAGTGCATCTGGGCTGAAACCACCTCCATCAGCGGCCCAGCAATAGTCAGGGCTATTTCACTTCGCATCAGAGACGCCGGGATGTCTCACGCTGCTGCGCATGAGGCTCACCCGCAGGCTTTGGCCCCTTATTTTAGAATCCTGTGGTAATTCTTACACTTGCAGTATTTTATAAATAACGTACTTCTGGGGGAGTCAGGATTTCTTACTCCTCAGCCGTCTGTTTACCGTTGCTTTCCTCTTTGGATTATTTGCTGCCCCTTTCCGTGTTGTGTTTTCCTACCCGAGGCTGGATGGCCGATCTCTCCCTGTGGCTCCTGAGTGGGCTTTCCTGGGTGGGACTCCCTGGCTGCGAACAAGGAGAACCTTCGTTCCTGGTGGGGTGGATTTCTTCTGTCTTCCTTTATCAGCCCCAGTTTCTGCCTCCCTCTTCTGTTAGACTTCTTTTCTCCTTTCTTGTTCTCCATTCCTCTGCCATAGAGGAATCTTCCATCTGTCCTTTGAGACATGGTTTAGTGGGTTTAGTGGGCATGGTGGCGTTGGGTAGAAGGTTGGACTTCATGATGTTTGAGGTCTCTTCCAACCATAACGATTCTATGATTCTATAGGGCAGACTTAGCAAAGGATTTCAGCTTCTAAAAAATGCATCTGTGCCCAAACCTTCATCCATGCTCAATAAAACCCATCACCTGCCTATGGTTTACACAGCGCAGAGGGACAAGCAGAACCCTTAGGCTGTGGTCCAGGGGATGGTACCACCACCTTGTCCCTGTTGTGGGATTTTTGCAGGAGAGTGACCAAAGGTCTGTGTTCAGCGTGGGGGCCCTGAGCCTGTTGGTGTGCCCATGGGTGCAAGAAGTGTGCCCATGGGTCCAAGGACCATCCCTCCAGGGCCTTCAGCAGAGAAAGGACTTCAAGCCACCTTCCCTTCCATGGTGTCTCAGCTTCACGTCCATCTCTTGGCCGCCAGCTGCCCTTGTTTGCTGCCACGCTTACCGTTCATCCTTTCTCTCCTGTTTCTCCCATCGTGTCAGCTGCTTCTGCCTGTCCCCTTGCCTCGTGGTACGGCCACCTCTGTGCTAGCGTCCTGGGAGATCTGCCTGACACCTTCAGCCTGTAGCCCCAAACCCTTGCCTCGTGTTCCTATAGTAACCCCCAGCCCGAGCAGAGCATTGGAGAGGTTTTCCAGAAAATTCCCCTGCCTCCCTTTTGGGGAAAGAGCTGGCATCTTTCGACAGGGAAACATGGAGTTGTATTCAGTCGAGATAGTACTTAGTCCTTGAAGTCTGAAAATGTAGGAAGGTGGGAGACAACTGTGAGAAACAGAAATGCCAGGAAAATGTGGAGGATTTGGCAGCCCTGTCTTTATGTCTACTGTGTTACCCTGCAGAACAGAATTGAAGACAAACATATGAATGTGCTAGCGTTGAAGTTACTGGATGCGAGTCTGCTACTGAATTACTTGGGGGGATTTTTTTTTTTATTATTATTTTTTTAGTGTCAAGATTAATTTTTTTGTCATCGTTCTGCTCTATTTAGTTTCTGTTCAGATAATAGTAAAGTTACAGTGCTCCAGAACAACTCCAAAACTCTGTCTTTAAAAATGCTCATTTGATATTAGTCTCCTTTGGCTAAAACTGTATCAGATATAATTGAATGCTGTCAGATTGCCATTGCTTTGTGTCACCAGCCCAGGAACCAGACTGAGCCACGAACCTTTCAGGAAAACCCATCATAAAAGCACTGGTAGGAAGCTGGTTAATACCAGTCTAATACAGTTAAACAGATTATCTTAAGAGTACATACCTCTGCCACCCCTTTATAACCATATCGCCTGGACTACCCAGTCCTTTTAACCATTATTATGCTGCAGAGAGGGGAAAATCCGAAGTCCTTTGGATGCAAAAAGTTATCGGAAGGTGTCAGAACAGAGAGATGATTTCAAAATCAGCCTAATCGTTATTCAGTATTGTGCTTACCCCTGACAGGAGATAATACTGCTGCGTTCCTCCGTGTCTGACATGGCTTACAGCTGCTCTCTGCGGTTCCCATCATGCGTGCGGTCAAGTCTTCTCGTGTCTGCCACCGCCAATGCAAAGCTGTATGCTGCAGGAATACCATTTGCCATCATTGCAAACAATGCTGAACTCATTACAAAGCTGTTAAAAGTGACCTAAAATTGGTCTGTTCTAATTAGTGTAATGTAACTGTTGACCTCAGTAGACTGACTGAACTCACAAAAAATGGTTTCAGTAGAAAGAAGCAATAGAAAATGTTACTTGGTGTAAATATATCGCAGAATCGCAGAATGGTCGGGGTTGGAAGGGACCGCTGGAGATCTAGTCCAACCCCCCTGCAAAAGCAGATTCACCTAGAGCAGGTAAATATATGGAGTATCTTGCCCGGGAAGAAGGGAGTCAAACAGAGCACAGAGCTGAGCTGCTGACTCATTCAGACTGGTCTTTTTTTTCTTGAATTGAAACTGAAGTCGAACCATTGCTGTGAAGTCTCGGCTGTGTTTGATCCAGAACTGAACTGCTTCCTGCCCGCCTGCCTTCCCACAAAGTGTCTCTACCTCCTGCTCTTAAATCCTGCCCCCCTCCCATGCCAGCCCGCGTAGCCCCCGTCCTCCTGGCAGCTGCATGACAGCACCATGTTGCGGTCTTTTCCCCGGCACCGTGATATCATCCTGCGCTGCTCGAGACGTCATCGCGCACGGCTCTCGGTCCCTTTGAAGCTCCGCACATGGACCGGTGCCGGAGAGACCTTCCCTGCCTCTGGCACGAGGGACTCCCGCTGCCGTGGGGTGGGGGTTTGCACATCCCTCATGGTGTGGGGCTTGCAAGGTCCTTCCCGTGGGACCCCCTTCCCGTGGGACCCTCTCCAGGACCTGACCGGAGTGGCCGCAGGTGTGTATGTATATCTTCATACCGCGTTGTGTGCATTGCTGTCGGTCTGCGCTGAGTGCCGTAAGCCCGGACTTTGGTGGGGTGGAAGGGGCAGAAGGATGCAGAGAGGACATCTCTCCCGATGGCCTGGGGGAGCCAGGACAGCAGTGCAGGCTGTGGGACAGCCCATCACGCTCCCTCTGCTTTCCCTCGCCCATGCCCAGGTTGGCGATGGGCTGCTCTGCACATCACTGCTGTGCAGGGAAGGAGATGGGAACGCAGTCCAACCTCACACGAAGAGTCTGCTCCTGTCCTGTAACCCATAAATCTTGTCTTAATAGTTAGGCAGTTCAGTATGAGCAAGTTTGAGGTGGTTCATCACTACCCAAACTGGTTAACAAATATTTACTGACATCCAGCCAAGCTAAACTGCAATTGTGCTATCAAATGTGGTAATTCTGCCTCTTCCCTGCCTGTGAAATTCAAGACCATAGAAGTGAAGATGAATGCTTTTTTCTTTATTGTGAGATGACTAAGGGCTGAGCCTTTGTGGTTTTCAAAACCTGGTTGTGATAAACATTGCCATGGCAATTAGACCATCTCAATGCGCAAAGCGAGAGGGTGCTGGCTTGGTAGTCATTCTAGTCTTCCTGGGGCGTGTTACCAGCACAGATGGAAAAGCTCACCCAGGGGAGCAGGCACCGCATCTTGCCTTCTCAGTGCAGAGCACCAGTCAGCTTTTCGTGCAGTTACCCGTGTTTTGCAACGCCGAGCTATAAACATGTCAATAGAAACAGGAGTTTCTAAGTGGGCAGAAAATGGCATGCTTCCGTACGCATACCGATACGCCTCTGTTTCCTTGGACTTTGCTTTTACTTAGCTTTCAGACTCATTTGTCTCCAGTGAAGGCTGCACGTGCTTTCTTCGTACTTCCGATCAGATGCGCTCCTATAGCTTTTGTTAGTTTTCATGGACCTCAGAGGAAGACCCTTGTCCATCGAGGAGCTTGTGGCCCATGTACCAGTTGCCTTGAGCAGGCGCAGACGTGCTGTGCTGTGCCATACGGTGCTGCACGTATTGCTCGGCCTTCAGGACCATGCTGTGCTGCCCATGTCTATCCCTTGCCATGGGGTACCCTCAGCCAGCTCATCATGATGGAAGACCCTGGAGGTGGCACCTGTTTGGCACCAGTAGTGACACCACCATCATGTCCTTGTCTTTTTATCTCGAGGTGAAGCAACATATAAACATCCAATTGAAAAATGCTACAAAAACTCTGAAGACCACCATGCGAGTGAATCTGACCCCCGACGGGAAGTCTGGGCGGCGTGCCATGCCCCCATGGCAGGTCTGTCTGACGCTGCGTCATCTCGGGGTTCCAGTGTCGGAAGAGACGTAAGGTAGCTTGCTGCTGCCTTTTCTGGGATATTAATGAAGTAGTTACCTTTCTTGAGAGTGTTTGTCTTCCTTTTTTGGGGTCCAAAAAGAATCAGTGCAAAGCCATAGTCCACTGGTATTTGTAAATATAATTATAGATTTTGTAGAGAAAAAATCTGTTCCTAAATATACGCCTGTCCAGTTAGGCCACCATTAATGCTGTACATCATTAAGCCTTAGTCAGTGTAATATTGTGCTGTGTGGGAAGGAATCCCAGACTGAATCTATTTTTGACCTCTAATGGTTATTTACAATGAGTTATAGTAGCAGAGTTCAAATGTTTGCTGATTATTGCTGAGCTGGACTACTATCAGGCAGTTTTAAAAATAAAACTTGCGATTTTAAGAGTATCATTGAAGTTCTTTAACAGAACCCTGCTTGACCTTTCAGCAAATTTGCTGGATTTCCTGAACCGGCACTCAGAGGCAGGGCTTGCGCAGCAGGGCAATGCCACCCAGCGCGGCTGCTGCTTAATGGGGCTGTTGACCTCTCCGTGCTGGTTCTCCGCTTTTCATGAGGCTCTTCACGTTGTCTTGCAGTACTCAAGATCTGTAAGTGCCTTCTTGGAGGAAACAGTGGGAAACTAAATTGTCAGGTAGCGAGGAGCCTGCGGGAAGCAAAAATTAGGATGAAAAAGATAAATTGGCCACAAAACGTGATCAGCTGGTTCAAGTATCAACCGTGTTGTGCTTGCAGAAGTGTGTCTGGGCTCTGCAATATCTGTTCTGTTCCTCACAGAAGTTTAGTCTTCAGAAACTGGGGAAGAATGGGAGCCAAATTTGGCTGTCCTTTTTCAGAACTTCCCCAGGCTCAGTTTTTCCTGCACCGGGACCCAGCCCTATGTGCAGGCGTGTAGGTTCGTACAGAAACAATAATCTCAGCTGGGCTGCCGGAGTGTCTTCAGAAGAGCTTCCTTTCAAGGAAACGCACAAAGCCTTGGCAGTTATGTCCAGCTGTGACTCTGTGGTGTATCTGATACTGATTAAATACTTGACAGGTGTTTTTTGGTTTTGTTTTGCAGGAAGAAATCATTCCTATTTTCAGCTCTGTATGCTGCCTTTATATTTGGTGGTCGGCACCTCATGAACAAACGAGCAAAATTTGAACTGAGGAAACCACTAGTGCTCTGGTCCCTGAGCCTTGCCGTCTTCAGGTAGGCATTTCTTCACACCAACTGCCTTTGACAGTAGTCCATGAAGAGGGTTTGGGGTTCTTACATACAACGGCACTACTAATACGACAGCAAGGTCATCCAGAAATGAGATTTCTTTAGTTCTGCTATTCAGGGTTATGTCCTGATCCACTCCTCACCATTGCAATGATCCCCTTTGACTTGCCAGATCATACGGTGTTTGAAGAGGAGAGACATCAATAACCCTCTTGAAGACCAAAGGTGAAAATACAGTGAGGACACAAGAAAAAGCGCTTATCGTTGCAATAAATTTACCATGCAAACTACAAATGGAGATAAGCACATTAAGATGTTAGTCTTGTTCTTACTAGTTAGTGTTACCTTTACATAGGTGCATAGGTGGAATATTTAGTGAAGACTCTGAGCTCCATTACAGTGAGGTAAACCTGAAGTCACTGCTTTGAGGACAGGTAAATTAGGTCAGTGGAACTGAAATCAGAATCTGGCTTGTGGTTATTCCATCGCAAAGAGCTTGTGACTGTAGCAAAAGGGTGGCTCCAGAGGGAAAGGCTGTTTTGTAGTGAAGCGCGTCTCCCTAGCTGTGTGTTGACTCTATCATTGAGTATGGGGCAAGTCCCGTTCAGATTCTGATTGCTGCTGAAGTCGGGAGTAAAACTGAGCAACCTGAGTTCCACTTGATCTGCTTAAGATGCTAATTTTTAGTGAGACGGAAGATAAACGAATGAAATGAACAAATGCTTATAAAAATAGCCCTTACAAACACACAAACTTTTGGTACAATTTACTAGGAAGACCTGAGGATTCTCTTTCATTTCGGTGCCTGTTGGGAGTGTAAGTTACAGTTCATTCAACAGCACAGAAACCATTTGCAAACCATTATCAAACACCATGCCTTTATCTGATGTCATTATAATAATTACCGATGATATTAGTTCACAAGTACGTAAAACAGGTTTGCTTACTGAGCAGCTGTGAATGGTGCATGATTTTTCACAGGATGGGAATAGTTTGAGCTGAGAGTTTCTACAGAGTAAAAGAAAGGAGGAATGGAGAAGTTGGCTTTCTTTCGTGGGCTTTCTTTTTTTCCTCCAAAATTGTTCTATCCTATTGACACTTTCTAAAACTCTGGCAGGGGAAAATAAATTGTATTTCTAAGTTGTCTCATCCAGCTAGGACATCGTAACAGAAGAACTTTATGTTGGCTTGATTTTAATAGTTCATCAATACCTTTAAAAAAAAAAAAATCCTGGTGCAGACAAAACTTTGAACAGTCTGGAGAACTTCGAGAGCAAGTTCTAACACTGCGAAAACACTTCTTATCTGGTTGCTGGTGGTGCTGTACTTCTGGCTGCGTGGCTAACGTAGTTTTGCTGTTAGGGTCCTGTAAGCAATTGTCATTTGTTCCAGAAACGGCTGAAATTCAGCAGCTGTTGAATTGGTTCCTAGATGGCATGTCATTTTTGGATCAGTTTGTAAAGTGATTTGTAGCCAGCAGGATCCCAAAATGCATATTCCAATTATGCTTTCTTATTGAATGTAGACACGAGAAGCTCGCTGACTTGTGCAAAGCATTTGTAGTTTAATTCCCAGTCCGAGGAGGGGAAGCATGATTTCAGAACTGTCCTTTGCAGAAGGTGTCTAGGATGAATTTTAAAATCACATTATTTTGAGAAGGGTCTGTGGCTGACATTCACAGCACGGGGCTTTTAAGCAATTTCACTAATTTATTTCCTCCCAAAATTGTAAGCGATGCACTGAGCAACGAATAGCAAGAATATACACGACACTGTGGAAGTGCTGTCTAGATGGACTTTGAAATCAACACGTTTGCTGCTTGCTAATTGGAGTTTCCCACCATAATCATATGAAACAGCTAATGCATGGCCAGCAGGAGCTGCTGAGTGATGCTGGGTGAAATCTAAAATGTGGACTTCATGTTTTTGAAGCTCCAAGTTGCCAGGATGAACCTGCCACAGAGACTTGCTGTGCCCCACGGTGCCAGTACTTGAGGTGGGCTCTGCTTGGGCAGATGAGACGCAGTGGTTGGAAGGATGCAGTCTGAGAGGGGTTCAGCTCTGCAGGGTTTGCCTCCTCCATCAGCTCAAATAGCATCATTCAGGGACGAATGTTCCCCAAGCACTGCAGAGCTCACCCTTTCCTCTGCACGTTGGGAAATGAGACAGCAGGGTGGAGAGGGGAGGGATGAACAGGGCTGTGAGATGTTTGGGCTATGCAGAAGCACCGAGCGTTTAAGCTGCTGGATTTGCTAGTGGGGACCAGTTGTTTCTGACAATGACATGGCTATGCTTAGAAAGCTTTGCTCTTCTGAGGTACTGAGTAGGATAAGTAAGGAATGGGAAAAACGACCCAAAATGTTTGCAGTAGGACAGAGCGTGAAACCCCTGTAGCTTCCATACTAACATGCAATCCCATACAAAACCAACCCAAACACAAAACCCCTTGACTTCTTGCCTGGAAAACAGAGGAAATGCAGAATATTCCTTAAAACCTGAAATAAGGGCTTCATATAAAAAGTGCTAATTGGAGCATCCATTTCCTGGTGTCTCACCACCACCGTCCTTTCCAGGGCCATCGGTCACTCCCAGCCTTGCTGATGCTCCTTGCAAGCTGCACCAGACTTTGAGTGCTGTACACTTTCCAAGTAGCTCGGATCTTTTTTTCCTGGCTCCTCGCATAACTAGGTGTTTCATGTACGTATGCTTGGCCTGAAAGACATTTCTCCTTCCTCTGAAGCAGATATTTTCAGATATATTCAGATAGATTTAGGTGCCAATGTTCTGCCTATAGACTTACTATGGATCCAGGAAGATGCTCCTTAACTTTAAGACGACTTCCTCTTTGCCTTTCTGGGGTGTTTAAATGCTATGACTTTAACGATACCTTCCAGAAATTCTAAGTAATGTATTTATCTGCCTTGAGTGGTTGTACTGAGGAAGAAAAACCTGCCTGGAGAGCCCTCAGTATTCTGCCGCAAGGTCAGCACGAGGCTTTTTTCCAGAGTCTTTGTTCATCGCCCTTCTAGCACTCCTACCTTTTTACCTGCTTCAGATAGCCTCAGAAATAGTAACACTTAGCAGAAGCTGGCAAGATGTGTTTTGGGCTTGAAAAAAAAAAAAAGGAAATTGCCTGCCAGGCAATGACATGGTCCTTCTTCAGAATGTATCCCGTATGCCTCGCGCTTGCCAAGATCATTTAAGTGTGGTAGCAGCTACAGTAGGAAACTTGCCACGCTTATAGACAAAACAACTGCACCACCCTACTGAGCTTGCTGAGCATTCAGGAGCTCGGTCAAGAGTGAGTTTTGTGTCAACACTGGCAGCCAGCAAGATTTCTGAGGCAGAAAAGCAGCTTTATTTCCCTTTGGAAGCATCGACTGGTTTAGAACATTTTGTCTCTGGAATAAGGTTACCACTTCTCAGGGAACGCTTCTGTAGGAGCAGTGACAGTAAAACTTGCTTTTCTCTTGGAAAGCACTGTGAAAACATGATCTTCTGAAATCTTTTGCTGAGAAATGAGTTTGGGATATTTTTCTTGGGTTGTTGGGCTGGGGTTTTTTTATTTCTCCCTAGCAGGTTTGTTGACCTGTTTCAAGCGCTGGAGATTTATCGTTGTCTGAAATGTTTTTGAGTCTTTTGTTTTGTTTTCTACACTTGAATTAAGTGTTTTTTGCCCAGCCTGGTTACGTACTGAGGTCCTGGGGGAGCAGATCTGTGCTGCTCCTTGTCAATGGGAACCCGCTGTTAGGAAGCTGACATGAAAGTTCATTTTTCAGTTTTGTAAGACCGCCAAGGAAACTGTTGCTGATTCACCTACACATCAAAGTGACAGTCAGCCCTGTATTTCTGAATATTTCCTGGGGTTAAAAATCTGCAAAAAACACATTGAATCTGAGTTGCCAGTTTTATGTTCGTGCCACTTTGAACATAAAGTTGGGTCATTCATTGAATTGTTTACTTGGAGTATATCAAAAGCGTCATGCTGGTGTCTCTAGGAATCGGCAAAGCTGAGACCAGGACTCTCACATTAGACAAAGTCATTAATTCGTGATTTCATTACATCTCAGCTGGATTTTTGTAATTCCTTTTACAGGTTGTGGAGTCTGTGTATGGGTAGCATTGCTATCAAGGAGCTTAAACGTGTGTTTGATCATGTCGTCTCCACACAAGGCAGCAGCATGGCACTGTTTTCACTGCCTCTCCATCCTTAAGGGGCTGCCAACAGAAGTCTCGGGGTCAAGGCACTAACTAATAATAGTAAAAGGTCGTCTTCCGTAGGGAATACTGACACGTCAACGCAGGACACGACGAAGCTAAAACATCCAACGTGATGCGGTCATTTGTAGACAGAGGCTAAGCCTGACCATGACGGGTGCAGTGAGAGGAGGGATTTCTCTTTGTCTAGCCAAACCACACAACCAAAATGCTGTTATCAACACCTGAGATCATTTAGCATCTAATCCAAAAATTCAGCTATGCTTTGTAGCAGTGGCGGAAATCAGTTGATGTCAATACAGGGTTTCCAAATGTCTTTCTTCCTGGGAAACACTTTCTCTCAAAGTAGTAGAAATGGTATCAAACATAGCTGAAAGGTCACTAGTTGCTTGCCACAGAGCTAACTGGAACCTCAAAGCAAAGTATTCAAATAGCCACAGGTCTTATATTTGAAAGGCAAAACCCAAACAGGCTCACTGGAAGAAGGTGACTCACTTTTCTTTTATGAGACGGGTGTAATTGATTTGTTACTGCAAGCACAGCACCATTTTCTAGAAGGGTTTGCACTTGTTCCGCAGAACGCTCCCGACAAGGCAGTCCGAAACCCATCTGGAGGTGAGGAGCTCAGTCCTGAGCTGAGCTGAACGGGAAAGACTAAACATAAGTTTAAAGAAAGGATTTCAATTGCTTGGATTTGTGACTCTGAAACACATTCTAGTTACCATGCTTATAATCAGGAAAATTGATGAATAATGATTCAAATTTACGTCCTATCTGAAGAGCTGCCATTCACAGATACTTGCCATGGAGATTAAAACACAACTGCATTTCATATGTTGCTGAGCAACCCATCAAAATCTTAAAATACTTTTAAAATTTTATAAAGGTCCTGACAGTACATTCAAAGAGAAAATTAATTACTGAAAAGAGCAATGTTTGCCAAATAACTTTAAAATTAAAAAGCAGCATTTAAGGTCAATTAATAATCTTCTCTCTTACAAATTTAAAAGGAAGTGAATTCCATGTGAAACATTCCCTATATTTGTAAAGCATTAATGCATATTCCCAGTAGGACATTTCTCAGAACCCAAATTAGTAAAATGCTTAATATATACCTACCTAACAGTTTATGTTTATAGAACTATGTTCATCTTTATGTACTTACCCGATTTTTCTTATAACAGATTCCAATAACAGATACTGGAAACATCTTTTTAATAAGCATTTAGGAGCAAAAGTTCAAAGTTGGGTGAACAGTAGGAATTCAAAATGATTGGAGAGAAGACAAAAATCCCTTGGATGGGTCTTAAAGAGTTTAAGAAGAAAAATTTCTTTTCTGTAAGCTGAACTGTAATCCCAATAGGGAAATACAGGCAGTGCTAGGGAGGGTGAAGTCATACATTGCAAAACAAATGCTAGCTGGCGTTGAAAGAACAGTATAGAGGTGATAAATATATATAGACTAAGAGCAATAAGTACTGTCAAGAAGATGTATCTCCAATATGTACCTTATTTACTCTAAGTAAGAAGAGTATCCCATGACAAATATCTTCATTCCCAGAATTGTAATTGATGCCATCTGACAAAGTGCTGTGCCCATCCTCCTCTGAAATCTCACCTCTTCATTCACTCTGCTGTTACTGCTGTCGACTCTGTTGTGTCCATCAAAGTAATTTTGAACGTAAACAGCTTTACTGTTTTTACCAAATCAGGCCTAATTAAAAGTAAACCAAAGATTCACTGCGAGACCTGGCTGATGCTACTTTACAGGAGATATGGATAGGACTGGCTGAAAATTCCTATGAAAATCTCTTTTTTCAGTGCTAAGCTGGGTCTTTCTTTAAAAACTCTTTTTTTCTCTCTGCTTGCTTGGTTGTTTGTCTTCATTGCTGGAAAACCGAAAGTCTTAGCAAAGTGAATTCATTACGTTATTTGGAAAGCAGCTGTTGCGCTCGTTTTGCCCTTACTCCCTCCCCACTCTCACGATCAAGGAGAGTGTGGACACTCAGTTTGTCACCTTCAGTTGTACCTTTCCCAGGAGATGACCCTGTCCCAGCCCCCGGGAGCCCTCGGAGGCCACCGCTCAGCATGGATGTCGTGCTCAAAGCAGAGTCCCCTCAAAGTAAGACTTTTCCTCTCCCATTTTAAATGGGGAGCAGACCAAAAAGTCTATTTGAGGAGTAAAGAACATCTGTCTGGTGGCTTAAGAAGGGAACTATACTAGGGAGAAAGTAGATAATTCATTCAGAGGAAATCAAAGCTCCCATCTGTCCCCCCGTGGCAGCACTTCTGCGTTTTACTCGGTCTCGATACTTGGTTCATGCGCCTGGTAAAAGGTCCTACCCCATGCAGAAATCCCTGGGAAGCAGAAGGCTCCGTGTATTTTCTTTGGAGTAAATCCCCGACAGCTTGTGCTTGTTGGTGACAGTGGAAATAAAACACGGAGAGGTGTTAACTTGCATGACCGATCAAATCCAACATTGCATCTGCGGACGAGCGCGTTAATAAACGGTGCCAAACCGAGCCGTGTTCAGAGGCAGGGTTGCCTACGCGTGTCGAGCTGTGGTTTAACGAAGACACCAGGCTGCAGTGAGTTTAACTTCTTCTAAACAAATGTGCATCCTCCTGCCTGTACCATTCAGCATCTTCCCTAGGTTGCTGAATAAATAAAATGTATTTATTATTTACCAACTGCAGGCGAATCCCTGAGAGCTGAACTTCTCTAGGCACTTGCAGGACTACTGCTCGGGCGAGGACAATGTGAAAAAGGAAGATCAATGGCTCCAGGCCGGTAATTGCCATTAAATTTGTGGACCTGAGCAGCTCATTACATCTGTCTTACAACTTTTAGCTTCTTTAAGCCTTCTTGAGTCTGTCAAATGCTAGTCTTTTCCTGTAACTTAGATTTTGCTTACTTTGTTATCTGCCTCTTTTACAGCTTTAGTGATGGCTGGCTCCATTGGTTGGCTTGATTCTCTGCTAAACCTTTCACTTTATTACTTTTTGGCTTTATTTGCCTAGGATAATTTCAGACTCCTGAATACATACATTTCAATGCTATACATGACAGTTACTCTACCAACTTGATACATTTGATCCCGTAAGTATCTTTAATTTATCCTGCAGAAATAGATATGGCACTTTTTTCGGATTATCATTTAAATCACTGCAATATTACACTTACTCTAAAATTTTCTTGAGATAATGTTGGATGCTGAGAATAATTTCAGTAATGACACAGGAACAAGTGCAAATGCCCCTGAAGCATTCATTAAGGATTGCTTGAGAGGCACGCTGTGCTTATGAATCCTCATGGGCTACTTTAGAAATCCTAAGATGGATTCCTTAATTCTTAGGAGATTTAGCACCAAACACAGGGCTTAAGTTGAAAATTGATTTTTTTTTTCTTTTTAGTAATTTAGCCACAGTCCAAACTTGCTGAAATAAATATCTAAGAACTAGGAACTGTTTCTTGACAGAAAAACATCTCACCGAGTATACAGCCTTCACAAGGTGCCAGGGATCGTCAGCAGCAACAAAAGTCCAATTATTATTTAATGATGGAGGAGTGAGTTATTGCTTGAGGAATAACAGCTTTCATCGAGAAATACTGTTCCTGCAAGTTCCTGCCCTCCGTGTGCCAGATAATCAGGGAGCAGCGTCAGGTAACAGCACACTGAGGAGGGCAAGGCCGGATGATAGGTAATTACTATTGATTAGCTTGTAACTGATGCTTTGGAAGCCAGATGAGATGCAGGGATGTGTGGGTAGAGCTGAAAAATGATTTTTCATTCATTGAAAGAAAACAGTTAGCTGTTTTTCAGCAGTGTATGGTTACCGAGATGTCCCTGTGAGCAACTTGGGCTGCTCTCTCACGTTCCTAGGGTAATGATTGACTGCAGCTGCCCTTCAACCTGACCATTGCTCCTTGTTTCTCTCTTCCAAAACCCAAGGGGTCTTGTGTAGCCACCGAGCGCTCTGTGTAAGACTCTCCATGCAAGCAGAGCGATTTTTTTACCTCCACAATTATCTTCTCCTCTTTTGCAAAGACTACTTGTAGGAATCCAGCCCTGGCATTTGTTTTTTCTGCTATCCTTTATAGGCGGTGCAGGTTCTTCCACCGGCTCACGGAGCTTCGCTTTATTGATTACTTTTGTACTCTGCTCCTCAGGATTGTCTGAATATAGCTAATCCCGATCATAAAGAAGGCAGGTCTGGGGGATCACACTGCATTTCCTGGAGAGGGAATTCAAGCTCCGTGAGGAGGGACTGGAAGGCGGTAGCTGCGGTAGATTGATTTTTATCCACACATATAAATAAACCTTCCGAGTAGTAGTTGCAGCAATTGGCAGAATTGTTGAGCTTGCCACTTCGGCAAGGGAGAATCAAGAATCAGATGGATTTTACTCTGCTGTGGTGTTAATGTGATTAAAATCTCCAGATGACAGTGTCCATTGATCCGGAGCCCTGCAGAGATGTCACTGTTCGGGTATGCTTATAATGAGGTCCCTGGAGAGGGTAGGAAATAAGTTAAGCCTGGTTTTCTTTCCAGTTTTGTCAATAAAAAGGACAAAGAAATGGTTTTGGGAGCCAGGTGAGTTGTGACTAGGAAATCTGCCGGCAAGAGGGAAGGGCTGAAGGGAGTGGCCCCACGTTGTGGGATTTATTGCCGAGGAGAACAAAAAGACTGATGCAAGGAGCACAGTATCTGCCCTCACTTGAAAAGCCACAGAGCGAGCTGTCACTTTATTATACCTCATTTCCCTCCCCAAAATTTATCACACGGGAAACTAACAACCACCCAGGCATGTATGCATATGCTTATGGGTATAGAAACCTGCACAAATGATATATTATTTCTTAGAGCCATGTAAAATATTTGCACAATTTTTAAATCACTCTGAGCTGGCCTGGCTTCAGGTTTTGGTCCCAGCTGAAAACTCAAATGATTTGCGTTGAAAAGCTTGCTAGAGAGATGTCTGGATCAGATACAGTAGAAAGGTCTGAAAAGCAGGGCTTGTGCGTTTGGTTCAGTGATGGGGGTCTTTTTTAGAGATGGAAGGGGAATTCTCTTAAATTTTGCTTTGGGATTTTGATAGGACTGAACCCAAACCTCAAAGTATGTGTGAACTTATGCAAAGAAAAGTCTTCTGCCAAAAAAGAGCGATAAAAACTGCAAAGATCAGCACAACTTTGGCTCACGCACGGTACTGAGAGCTAGAACACCCCATTATAAAACACTTCCAGCACTGCTGACCATCAGGTTTTAGGGTAAGCGAGCACCACACTGAACAAAGCATGTGGTATTCCTCATCTCCCCCTTTTCGTACCTTTTATTTGCACAATACTGTGGCTTGGACTCCACCCTGAGTGAGACTCCATCATCACCTTCAAGGAGGGCAAGGGAGGCCTCTGTGGGTGAGCCACAAGACCCATCTGTTCTCCTTCCCGGTCAGGAGATGGACGGGGGGGAGGCTGAGGAGCAGCTGGGCAGCAAGGCGTTACAAGGAAGGTTTTGCTGTTGGGGCTTGTTAAATTCTTGGTGTTCTCGTGCCCTTGCAGAGATGGTAACTATTTGTGTGTGTTTTGGAGGCACCCAATTCCGTTATTCAGAGCAGTGGATTATATAGAGGGATATGTAGCAAAGCGTAATTAATGGGAATGGTACTTAATACAGCATGGGTATGGTTCCTGCTGCACTCCCCACCATAGCCTAAGTGTATTTCCAAGCTTTTGAGTCAGTTTGCTGTCACCCTCTAAAGGAACTGTATTTGAAACAAGACCCATCAGAGCGATACAAACCAGTATTTTAAATGCCATTGCAATGGCTTCCCACAGCAGAGTAGCTGCTCAGAGCACGGCCCCACATTTTGAACTCCGTAGTGCCAAGGCTGGCTGGCAAGACTCCTGCCTTCCCTGGTCTTTGTTTTCCCCGCTGTGACTGAGAGCAATGAAATCATGTCATGAAAAAAGAAAAAGTGGAGGAGAGACTATTTTAGCTGCATCAGTCACCGGTCTAGTTAAACCGGACGGCCGTGCAACCGGCCAGATGAGCCCAACTGGGCGGTGAAGGCAGCAGCCTGGAGTAGCTCCAGTGCGGAAGGACCGGCGGAGCTTACGGTGGGATGCGCAGATACGGGAGCTCAAAGCAGAGGAGAGCTGCAGTGAATGCCCGTCGCTAGTTATCGCATCCACCTCCTTGAAGAAAATGAACATTTTTCAAAATAATGCATTCCCCCAGCTGGAGAGGTAAAATTGCAAGTGGGAACAAAAGCGTTAGTCATTTCAAGCTTTCAGGGAGTTTGGGAAGGTAAAAACATTTCTTAGTCTAAAACATTTGTGAAAGTTGTGCTCTTAATTACAGTAGTTCAGTCAGTACGAAGAATACAGCTACCCTACAGCCTTTCAGACACATGGGCTAAAGAGGATGAGTTCTGTCTTCTTTTTCAAGAATGAGATTAACATAAGTGCTCTCATATGACTGTTGTGTTAATTTTTGAAGATGTGCTTTTAAAGGTGTTCAGTTACCATAGGAAAAAGGTAAATCATGAGACCAAGGCACTTTTTCCACAATTTTTTTCTTGTTCCTGCCCATTGTAAGAGAATAAGTAATGGTCCCCAATCAATTTATCAATAGGCTAGGCCTCGGAGGACAGAGGCACAAGAGAGTTACTGTGCTTTCAGTTACCTGCTAGCGACTGAATTGTGGTAACTGCGCACGTGGTTGTCTAAACACCGTTACAAAGGGGTAAAATACGGTAGCACAAACCTCCTTCTCTGATTTTACAGTTTTACACTAAAATTCAGTTTTACATTCAAATTGCCATAGACAGAATGAGCATGTAAATTGTTACCATAGTTCATCAGCACCGGAGAAGACTCGGTAACATGTTTTCACATCTATGCCCAAAGTTAGTTTCGTTAGAGGAAAATAGGAGAAAATGATAGCCACTGTGATATTTTTTCCAGTGAAAGGCAAACAATATAGAGCAGAAAGTTGTTCAGCTGAGGTGCGCAGTAACGTCACGATAGTCCTAAATCCCAAACATACAAAAAACAAGCATTGCAGTTCTCTGCAACACTTGACTTTGAAATAATGAGATTTTTTTCATTTTACAGCAAGAGTTTAGGGTTTTGTTTCTGCCCGTGGTTGACTCACTGGTTAGGTCTTCAGGCTTTTCCTTCATAGACTTGGGTAGATAGAAGCCTTTTAAAATGAACTTCCCACAGAATCAGTTGCTGCTGAATGGGATTAAGACCTGCATTTTTGTAGTTCTGTCAACTGAGGGCATTAGGAAAGGCAAACAGGAGGTTTTTAAGAACACTGGTGTTGAATTTTGCACCTCACTAGCGTGGTTTTTGTACCTGCCCATGTTGCAAGGAGTTAGGCACCCCTCACTGGTGGATTCTGATCCGTACCTGATTTTCTTCTGGAGTTCACTGGTGCGAGTAAGAGGATCGGCAGGGAGCATTAATACAAAACAACTACAGTAGTTAGAACAATTATAAAAATTCCACAAGGGAGAAGAATCCAAATATTTTCTCCTATGGCGAGGTCAGCTGCTGGGATCTGGTCCTATGCACATTCAAGGGGTGGGACAGTGCCAGGGAGATAGAAGCCGGGATGCTCTTAAAACCCACGCTGTAGATTTACGTTGTCTGTGGCTTGTGTCCAGCTGTGTCAGGTGAAATCCACCCTGGTATTTGCCTAATATGTCAAGGGAAAACGGAGGGAAAGCGAGAGTCTGAGTCTGTGGAAGGCACATCTTGCTCTTACCTGCTCTCCTGGCTAGGTCAGGCAGTTTTCAGCTGTTTGTGTTTCTAGGACAGCACATCTTTGTAAACTTGCACTCTCTATGCATCACTCTGTATTTTTAGGTCTTGAAAGCATGCTACCAAAATATCAGATGTGCAGACAATGAAAATGTGATGTTAAGAGGTGTAACAACAGCTTCTATGTCTATAAACTATCTTTAAAGATATAGGTGTGCCTTGGGTAATTAAGATGGAGGGTTTGGGACTTGAAGGTTTAGAGAGCAACTGCAAAAAGTGAAAAGAAAATCCATAGTGGGTCAAAGACGCTCTGAAGAAAATTCCTCCTACCAGAATGCGTTAGTCTTAATTCAATAATACTGTTGTCACTGATATAGAGTGAGGTCACACCTCTTTCTGCTTACATCAAACAGACCTCATGGGTAGGGCACTGAACCACAGCTCGTGATGTTGCACATCATTTCTCATCCTGGCTCAGACACCGATTTTTGACAGGACACTTAAATTTCAGTTTGCTTCACCTCTCTGTCTTTGAAATGGGTCTTGTGCATAGCCACTTTACGAGGCTGTCACAAGAGTAAAGGCTATTAAAGCCTGTGGAATATTCACAAATACAATGCTAAGGGCCTTGGAGGTGCCAACATGGACAGAAGTCTGAAGGAAGTCAGGTCTGAATCTGAAGAGACCTCAGCTTATGACAGCTTTGTACTTGGCAGTTCTTCACACGGGGCCGTCTGACCTAAAGCGGTTGCTGGCCTGAATATTGTAGAGGCATTGCTAATTCTGGGACAGCCCAAGCTGGAGGTGGTAGGTCACTTGGCTGTTGGAAAGCAGACGAGACCAAAATTTTGGTACGGCAACAGGAAGGTCTCCTCTGTGGAGAGAATGGAGATGTCCTTTTCATCACAAGTGGATTCGATGAGGAGACAGGGTCTTCCAGGGAGGTCTTCCAGGGAGGTACCCGGATCGGTTCTGGGAGGTGAAACAGGGAAGTGCTTGACAAGTGTTTTATAAGACCAGTCTTTCCGCAGGATTGGGTCTCCCTCTCTCCATCACTAACCTTGGGGTTGCTTGGAAGCACTTCAGAAATGTTGAAGGATGATGAAACAACAGCCTAATTACATTAATTTTCTTTGCCATTTCTTATAAAAATAACAGTTGTGCTAAGTTCATCAGCTGTAATTTGTAACATTTAGTGTCTCTCTAGGATTTCAAGGTAAATCACTATTAAGAAGTCCTCTCTTTTCAATGCTTTTAAATGCTTGTAAAATGCCTCATAAATGTTACATTTAGTGTTAAGAGAGGCCAAATCCGTAGTCAGTGCTATTTTTCAAACTTTTTGTCGCTTAGATGCATAGCGTATCGCTGTGTATCCTTCACTGCCCAAAAGACCAGTTCATTTAATTTGGAAAATGTAACCCTCAGTTCCGTGAACCTAGCAAGATATTTTTAATAACGAGGTGCAGACTTACAAAGCTGGTTCTTCCAGTCAGTTATTAATATATATGAGTATTTCATATAGGCTGTCCTTGGGTCACGTTGACCATTTAGGATGTTGGGTGCCAGATCCTTTTCTAGGCTCCTTTTCTGTGAGATTAGAGGACATGTCATATTGCAGTGACTTAGCCACAGCTCTCATTAACTCCTTGAGATCAAAATAAGAGCCATTAATTCTGTCTAGGTCACTGAACAACAGCCAAATGATATCTTTCAGTCATTCCCCGCATTTCATTTGTACTTAATGGTCGGTTTCTTAGTGTATGGTTTCTCACTGTACTGTAAAAATACCATGATTTTGCAATCAAAGATAAGCCTAAAGCAACCTTATAGTTTCTACACCTCTTTAAATTACAAGAAGATCCAGGATTTTATGGAACTGCATTTGAGTACAATCAAGGAAAAGTAAGACAGGAATCACATCTGAGATGATAACATTTAGGTAGTCTGCCAACCTTTTAGTGAAACTATATATTAAAATCGGAGAATTTATTCCATCTGGAAAAATCCGACTGTTTTTTAATATTGCACCATCACGAATTGCACACTGTCCAGTGAAGGTAACACTGCTCCTCCCTTCCCCCTGCAACGCTGCCCAGATGTGGATGAATGTGCACATCACCGGAAAAAAAAAAAAACACGAAAAGGGTTAAGAGGTGATTTGTTTTTAAAAAAATAAAGAAGGAGAGGAACAGCTGCAATAAAATCTAGCCGGTCCACAAACACCCAAGAGCAGTTGGGAATTCTGGTGGGTTCTGCTGCGCCTTTGCTACGTTCCTACACACGTCCACCCCCCCAAAAGGGGGACCCGCATTTGCGCTCTCTGATACCCTGGGAACATGTGTCCGTGAACTCATTAAGTTTAAAGAAACTTAATTATCCAAGAAACGTATTTCTCACTCGCCGTTTGCTTCCGTGTGCTGGAAGGTTGGTGTGTGACGACGGGCCTTGCCAGTCCCCTCCCCGCGGTGGAATGAATGCCGTCTCTGTTGGGCAGGCTCTTGGGAAGGCTGCTCTCGTGGTTTTAATTCTTCTTCCAGCCTCGAAACAGTCTGGCATGTCTACCCACAAAAGGATTTTGGAACAATAGGCTTTAAGTAAGCACCCAGGCACCGGTAAGAGTCAGTAGGCTGTTGGTCCGTAATTCTGGTCAGCACAAACCAGACCCTAATATCCTTTCCACATTTGACACCACCCAGATAACCACTTTAACCTGGACATTCCCTTTCATTCTGACTTCTCTTTAAAAAGAAACTACCCTCACTACAGCCATATCCTAGGGGAACTGGAAAAAATGCAGTTTCCTTTTTTTTTTTTTTACAGAATTTGAGGGCAGACTCCCATAAACCTCCTGATTTAGCTACTAAAATTTTGTTTGATGGTCTTCTCTTTTTGACACAAAGGTTAGCAATGTCCCAGAGTACTCTGCTCCTGCGGGACCTGCAGCGGCTGCACAATGTGAGCACAGATTTTGGGTTGGGAGCAGGCCAACGGTTCGTTAAATCTTCCACCTCTCCCACTGATTTGATAGTATAATCACCACCGCAATAGCAAAGCAGCAAGCACGCTGTGATCTGGCTACCTCACCTGCCTGCACAAATAATAATTTAGGTATATCCTCCTGTAATACAGCTGTATGTATGGTGTGCAGTCGCGTGTTCCCAGAACTCCTGCCCTGTTTGCTAGGTAGGACCCATCTTCCTCCCTGGAAAGGGCCGTTTCCCAACGCTGGTCTGCCAAGTCTGTCTGAAGTCACCTAGGAAAAAATAATTCTGTGGAATTATTGGAAATAATTGGAAAAACGCCTTTCTTCTGCTAGTTTGGAAAGCAAGCGGCCTCTTCAATGCTTGCATCCTCCGGAGAGGCCTCTGGGTCTTTGGAGTCAGCCAAAACTACTGTTCCTTCTCACATGGCCAAAGTGGGGTTTCGTGGGAGATGCATAGAAATCTCCTCCAAACAGTTTCATTTCCAGCAACAAAATCCATCAGTTTCTTAAGAAAGCTGTCGCCTAGCCCTGTGCCTGCTGTGCCATCGGCTTGGTGCATAGCGCTGATGGACTGGTGCTCTGGGACCACCTTTCACGAGACTGCAGAAGGTTAAGAGTGATTTGAAAGAAGCTCACCCTTACCAGGTGGAGGAGAAAAGCTCTAGAAATTCTTCCAAAGGACTACAAAACAAACCTACCAGTCGTGTTGGCAAAATTGCTTTATTACAAACATTTTTAGGAATTAATCAAAGAGCACAGCAAGCAAATGGCTGAAAGATGTGAGATGTTCCTTCACATGGAGATGCACCCACCTCGGTACGTGCTGCTTGACAATCCCAGGAGTTTCTGAGTTTCTGTACTGATTCGGGGGTAACTGCTCTGTTGGGGAGTTCAGAGCTGTCTGGTGACGGTGGCTTCAGCTGCATTTCTTTTCAAGAAACTTAGTTCAGAGAGTTGTTTCTTTTATAGATGCTTCCTCTATGCATTTTCCCAGTATCAGTCCGTGGTTTACATGTTTTCTGTTGCTTGGCTAAGCACAGAAATATTCTGTTGCCCTTTTACAGTAGCTGCTTTCTCTAGGCGTGCTCTCTGACCGCGGGGCCGCTGCGCATCCCGCCCTCCTCTGCCTCAGCATTAGCAGCACGACTTGTTCCCCTTTTCTGAGGACTGCGGGTTTTAAATCAGAAGGGCACAGAAAGGCCGTTTCATTGTGTTAAGAGACCAGCTCTTCAGCAGCAGAAGGGAAACTTGATCTGACCACTGAAACGCTCCAGCTGAACAGAACGGAAAGGTGAACGCGGTTTGGTTGGTCACGGAGGAAGGTGGAGGCAGCGTCGTG
>NW_009614448.1:77154-85182 GCF_000690535.1 Cariama cristata | reverse complement strand
GACCTTTAAACGTTTCTTTTGAATTCAGAGTGCTTCCTCTGTAAATATTTTGCATGCCGAAGTGAAAAAAAGAAAAACAACCAAAGAACTTGCTTCCCGTGTTTCTCGCTGTTAGGGTACAAGGAGGCTGCAGTCTGAGGGCTGTGACCCCACGTGTAGGGTGATCGCGGCTGCTCCCCCAGGACCACCGTCCGTTCGATGTGGCCTTCATGGAGGAGGGCCACACGCTCTGGGCCACCTGCCCGTGCTCCCAGGGCACAGACTCACCTGCTGGGACTCCTGTGAGTCCCATGACTCCACCATGTCAGCAGGTCAGGGTGGAATTAAGATTTCTTCTCTCCTCCCATGACACTTCTCCTCACTGCCCATGACGGTAATTGCTGAGTGATCTCTCCCTGTCCTTCTCTCGACCCACAAACCTTTCATTGTATTTTCTCGCCCCTGCCCAGCTGAGGAGGGCAGTGATGGAGCGTTTTTGGGGGGCACCTGGCCTCCAGCCAGGGTCAGCCCACCACACCCTTCTTTGAAAACAAGTTTGTGAGGGAAAAGTATTTGGTTTTATTTCACTTATGGATACATTTTGATCATATTATGGACAGTAAAGTATCAATTGGGCGTTTGTTGATCTACCAGAGAAGTCACTGCCTAAAGGGAGGAGAATGTAGGACATTTTGAGTCTGAACAGATGAGAAAGCTGCATTAGCTGGTGCAGTTTGTTTCTGATCAGTCTCTAGTTGCAAAAGGCTGTAATTGTACAGCAATTCACTGCCACCTTGTTTCTAAAATCCCTGCAGATGATTCCCACCAGACAGACTGCTTTGGTAAGCAGTTCATTTCAATACTTCACAAAACCTACAGCAGCGAGCAGGGCGAGGACAAAATGAAGCAGAAGTGATTTACTGAGCAAGCAATGTCATCACCCTGCTGCACATCATGTCTTTGCAAGATAGAAATTTGTTGGTTGATCTTACCTTACAGAACAAACAAGATTACATGGCAGAAGCACAAAAAGCAGCCCTGGCTCTCTGGGTCCAAGGCACATTAGATCTTTTTCTGTCTCCGATGGCGTGTGCTTGTTGGCAAGGTAGTGTTTTGGCATGCAGCACATCTCGTAACTGGCTCCCTGCTCATGGTATCTGTTGAGGTAATTGAATCAGTTACTTCCACCTTGCCATCCTCCTTATTTATCAAGCTTTCCCTTGTGAATTATGCAAAAATGTAACTTGGTTTTTACTGATAAAAAAAATTCAGATTAGTCTGACTCACACCATGGAGAGCAGTAGCTGGAGTCACTTCGTCTAGAGGCGTGGAACTAGAGGAAGGCACCGTCCTGCAAAATTGTGGAAAAATAAATGCGTGTGTGTGAGTGTGCGTGCGTGTGCGTGCACTCCAAGGAGAGCTTTGCAGCAGTTGCTAAACAGAAAGACGGGAAGAATTAAATCATTATATTCTCAAGGACAGCAAAGTGAAACACTGTAATCCCCACAGGGCAGATACTCTTTGGCTCTGTTATCAGTCCAGATTAAATCCCTGGGCGTCCACACTCGGTCACTTACAGTTAAGTCAGTGTTTGCCTGTCGCTCGAACAAGCACTCTTCTCATCTGAGTTTGTGTTCATGGCACAGAATTCTCTTTGGTTTTAAAACTTTAATAATAAATGATACTTTTGAAAAGCAATACAGCTTCTCTACAAGGAAAAGCGTATTGCTTGCAGCTATTTGATTTCATAATTTGAAATTTCCTTTTTTTCCCCCCATTTTAATGTCAGCACTGAGGTATTTGCTAATGGGAGAACCAGTGTTATCATTAGATATTCTGCCTGATCTTCCTCCACCCAGTTTTGCCACCACCCAAAATATAGGAGCAAGCAGCAGCCTGCCCTGGCTGGCCTGAGGAGTTCACTGCCTCGGGAAGCGATCGGATCACATCGCTGTCAGGATCTCCTGTCTTCTTGGGAATGAGAAATGCAACTCCTGAGAAAAAAAAAAAAAAGAAAAAAAAATGGCATGTGTTAAACGCCAGAGAGAAGACGCAGAACGAGTTGCACCTCATTTCAGAACTCCTCCTGCAAGCTTTGGCACTCGCTGCCGAGTTAAAAGGACCGATGCCGGAAAGACGTGAGAAAGGCATGCTGAGAGAGTATTTCTGGGAGGGAACAACCCTACACGGAGAGGATGCACTATGGGCTGCGTAGATGCTAAGAATATTGCACTGTCTCTTCTGCATGCAGGGGTGGATTGACATGAGACTGCAGCGGCTGTCTTGCCTAAAGCCTGGGAATACGTGCGTTGCTTTGGGCAGTGCTAATGGGAAACCCAGACTCGCCTAAACTGTGCCACAGCAGGATCGTGGTTTGTTTGCACATAGCCCAAGAGGACTCATCTGGCAGTGAAGCCCATGAGCAAATACCGCCATACAAATAGCAGATAATAATAGTAATGTCTTAAGTGCTCGCTGTTGTCTGACTCTCATGATGGCACAGTGAAACCTCAGGCATCAAAACGTAATGGTGCGGGAGCCAGGAGGTCACTCTTCTCCCTGGGCCTGACCTGGCTGCAGAGCCCCGTCCGTGATGCCACGGGCAGAGCCTGAGGAGCACCAGGCAGCGTGGGGCTCCACTTGGTTGCAGAGTGCGTGCTGTGGACGGGGGAGAGCAAGGGGCGTTGCTCCTTAGCAGCAGGCAGGTTTCACTGGGGATATCAGTGCTGCGCATTTGGAAATCTGAATACTTTGTGCAAAAAATACAAAAACTTAGTCAAGTGCCAACCAAGTGCCATAAGAACTGCCATAGACCTCAACTTTTGAGGCTGCCTTGATGATTTTAAAACACATTTTAAAAAGAATACTGACTTCGCAAGACAAAGACAAGTAACAGAGAATCTCTGACTTCAGATGAGCTGTTCCTTATTTCACACACTGCCTAAGTGGTAGCTTGCATTGCCCACATGTGTCTACACATCAGTTTTAGGTGGCTTGGTTTGCTTGCTGCCGTGCAATAGTCAGGAAAGTCACCAAGGCAGAGGAGGAACCAGAGGATTCATGCGTAGCACAAGGTCATAAAGAAGTGAGAGGGGAGGTAAGGTGGGGCTGGGTAGAGGCACAGGTACATATGATGTAGGCATAAAGTAAGATATACTCAACCCCAAAGGAAATTGGGTCTTTCTTTGCTCCATTTTTCTGAAAGCTGCCTGTTCCACCCAATAGTCACTGCAGCTTTTGAAGAGCCAACGAGCTACAATGGTAGACAATGGGCAAGCATGTTCTTGCCATAAAACAGTGAGGCAATTCCTCCTGTAGAGCTCCTCACTGCTGAGACAGAAGCCTTTGTTCCTTATATCAGCTGGATGTCTTTTGTATCTGAGCCTATCCCCTCTGTAATTGCACAAATTAATACCCTTGCAAATCTCTTGATGTTTCTCATTTACAGAACGCTATTACCTTGCATCTCAGGTGAGGGTGAATCTGCTGTTTAATGACTCGATTCGGCTAGTCGATTCATCTGTTAGCAATGACCTGTTAAGAGATGAAGTATGAAGTCAGCACGTGCACCAAAACACCAGCCCTGACTGAGACCCCCCATCAAAATCTGTGCGCCCTGCCTGGGTTCGTCTGTGCTCAGAGCTCTTATGGGTGTAACAAACACAGGGAGAGACAAGAGAAAACCGAGGAAATCAGGAGAGGGAATTGGTCCTGATTATGTTGATGACAGCTCTTTACCAACTCATTTCTTGTACTCTCCCAGCCGTCAGCATCAAAACTCCGCACATTGTTTTCAGCTGATGTTGATGTCTCCCACTGCTCCTGAAAACTGAAGGATTGTTCCTGTAGTAATGAAATAAAAACCATTGACGTTGCCGTTCCAGACCTCGACCTGGGTTACAGCTGCAGTCCGGTTTACAAATCTGAGTTCAGAACAGCTTCCTAGAAGCCAGCAGAGTTACTTCGGCTTTAAGGCTGTCTCAAACTTACTATTTCAGCACATTCATGGCCTTTTTCCCTTAACGATTTGAAGTGATGGCATGTAGATTTTAAGTGTCCACTCAACTTTCTTCATTTTCTCTTTTTGTTTTAAAGTATATTTGGTGCTGTTCGAACTGGTGCTTATATGCTGTACATTTTGATGACCAAAGGCCTGAAGCAGTCAGTGTGTGACCAGAGTTTTTACATTGGACCTGTCAGCAAATTCTGGGCATATGCATTTGTGCTAAGCAAAGCACCCGAACTAGGTGAGTACCCTCTCTCCCTTTCTCTCACTATGCATATTTAGAGCAGAAATGTCTGTGAAGGAAGCACAAGAAGGGTCTCAGTGCTGTCGAAATCTCATTTTAGTCTCAGAAAAACTGCATAAACAAAACCAACCCCAAAGTCTGCATGTTTTAGTCTGTAGACATAAGTCCCCCTTGGCTGAAATTAGAGCAATGTGCAGTGGAATAAGACCATTCCCAGTCCAGGAATAAACTGCAGTGATTATACATAGCCGGGCAAAGAGGTAAGAGCAATCTGGTCCATACCTCTTCCTTAGCTACTGGTAGGCAAATACGAGTAGCGTAATCGGCAGTCACTCACCCCATGGGTACAGAAGTGAAGGGTGGGCTACAGCAGCGGTGTCAGCGAGAAGCTTTGAGTCAGGTTCTGCCTCCATTCTGCAGCAGTCGTCCTTAAATACACGTGTAGGCGTACAATTATGAACAGTAACGTGCTTCCTCCGTAAACATTGAAAGATGTGGCTGTCTGCTTCCTCCAAATAGAAACCAATTTCCCATAATATCCCTAGCTTTTCCAGTCCTGATTCTTACAAATTTCTGTCTCTGTAGCAATTTTTTGGGTGAGGATAATTGTGATATACATGCCAAAGCCAACTTGGTAGCCAGTCTGTGTGTGTTCTCATCCTGTGGCTCATTAGTGTAAGAAAGGATTGTTTTAATGGGGAGGAGGAGGCAGCGATTCAGCAGCCCTCCAGCTTTCATTTCAGAGGATGCCTTTACTAAACCTCAAAGGGCTGCAGCACTCACTGTGTTCAGGTGTACAGCAAAAAATAAGTCTTTACCTTTCAGCAGAGAATTTGATTCAGCAAATTACAGGACAGCAATTCATCAGCATAAAAACTGGGAAGAGACAAGATACCAGTTGCCTTGCTGTGTCAGAATCTCTTGGTTTCCTGCTGCTTAAATTACTGCAAGACCACGGAAATTTAGTTGTTATAACTGGAAAACATCAGCTAGAACTGCACAGCATCAATAAATTGAACATATGATTACTTATGAAAATGTGAGTCAACATCTTGTAGCTAATGAAGTAAACAGTAGCATGATGGCTTCCTACAGACCTTGTGCAGACGGTGCAGTTTTCGTTCCAGCCGTCACTAATATTCATGATTTGGATTTCCTGGTATACATATCCATAGAAATAACTCCCCAGATTCAAATCTCAGGGATCTTTTGGAAACACTCTGTCTATAACAATAGAAAACAAGTAGCATCCGTATGTCTAATTGAGATGCTCAGTGCAATCATGAGAAGCAGAAAGAAGAAAAAAGCAGGAAAGAGGAATAAAATGTACCGTTTCACACTGGCAACATGAATTTGCAGAAAAGGATATACACTTCAACATAACCCAAATTTCTTTCTAGAAGCATTTTTTTCTGGCAATCACATACCTTTCAGTATTGTAGGTTGCAGATGCAATAGCTTTTGGCACAGTAGCTCAAAAGTGAGTTTAACTAGGTTCAGTTTGCAGGTAGGTGTTTGAATCGGAGGACGCTGTGCTGCTTCCTCGTCAGGTTTTCTGCTCTCTGTCGCGCTGCATTTCTCGTGGAGTCACAGCACATAATGGACACTCTCACAGTCAGAGATGATACACAGACATCCACCTGCCTCCCCTCAGACTTTCATGGATGATGTGTGCAGCAAAGGGCTACCAAGTAAACCTATCGAGTTTTCAAACAGGGGGTTATCCACACAGGAAAATGGGGATACGTTGGTTTTCCAAAGATTGCATAAAGATTAGGAGCCAAGCTGGCTCTTGGCTCAGACAGGTTCTCAGATCTAGAGCTGAGGTGGTTTTTCGTGCTTTAAAACAGTGTATGCTCCAGCAAAGGGAAGAGAGCACTGCAGTAATTATGGAACTGTTCAATGTATTTCTCATTTCCTCCCCTCCTTTTTTTTTTTTTTTCCTTTTTGTTACAGGTGATACAATATTCATTATTCTTAGGAAACAGAAGCTCATCTTCTTACACTGGTACCATCACATTACTGTGTTACTTTATTCTTGGTATTCCTACAAGGACATGGTGGCTGGCGGTGGCTGGTTCATGACCATGAACTATGGAGTACACGCCGTTATGTACTCGTACTATGCCTTGCGGGCTGCTGGCTTCAGAGTCTCACGCAAGTTTGCCATGTTCATCACCTTGTCGCAGATCACTCAGATGTTGATCGGTTGCGTGATCAATTACCTGGTCTTCTCCTGGATGCAGCAGGGCCAGTGCCATTCCCACGTGCAGAACATCATCTGGTCCTCTCTCATGTACCTCAGCTACTTTGTGCTCTTCTGCCATTTTTTCTTTGAGGCCTACATCGGCAAAACCAGAAAAGAAAGGAAGGTTGACTAGTGGTAGAAACGAGAAGCCATAGCTCAGGGTCATCAAGAAAAACAAAATTATAAGAAAAGAAAATGGCACAAGGAAACACATATACGTATGGTGCAGCTAAAACTTGGCAGCTTAGGGTAAGTTAGCTTGGTTTAACCCAGTAAGTTTATGATCCTATCATGGTGAGGACTCACTGAATTCTACTCTATGTCAAAGGACTGCTGATGAAAGACAACTTCCTTCTTGTACCTGTCTGCTCTAGAAAAGAAAGGAGAAAAGAAAGAAGAGAAAAAAGAAAAAAGGAAAGAAAAAAGAAAAGAAGAAAGAAAAGAGAAGAAAAGAAAAGAGAAAAGGAATAATGTTGAGGGAAAAAAAAGTACATTAAATAAGCAGTGTGTTTCCCCAGGGTGGAGGAGAGACTTTTATTTTTTTTAAAAAAAGAGTTTCTAAATCCTTTCTAATAATTTTTCAGCATTAAACTTGAACAAAACAAAGCAGAGAGGTGACAAAAAAAAAATCTGCCTATGTTAAAAGTAAGATTGCAAAATTAAAATCTTTTCCATAGAAGGTTGATACCTTTAGCCAAAATGAAACCCAAAAGGATGTTTCCTGCATGGAAAGTGGCTGAACTCCACACTGTGGTCATGAATGGAAAAGAGAAGAGATTGATTTTTCGGCTCTGTACTCTGCCGGGGGAGCAGATCTGGGACGCGGCCTCGCCTCTCTCGGAAAGCAGAAAGGAGCAGTACTTTTACAAGAATTTAATGCGAAAAGATGCACCGTTGCAATACATATCTCAGAGAGTGCATTTTCCGAGTGCATTTTTCAGTTAAAGGCAAGGAATTTCTGCGGCAGGATAAGTCATAGAGAGTTAAATCAGTCAATATTTGCTAAATTACCAGGGGCTGATAGCAGAGGGATGTTGAGGAAGGAGAGGGAGACAACTCCCCTCACGTGATTTTCAGGAATTACCCGTTAATCTTGATTTAAGCCGCGGCGACGCTGAATTCAATGGGGGGGGAATGGGAAGAAATCCTAGTTAGCAAGCAGAGAGTGATAGCTCTGCCCACTGTTTCCAGAACAGAGCCCTGTGGTACAATACGGATTCTGTATTTGTGCGGACAGGAGGATACCTGCCCGGGTGGGAAGAGGTGGCAGGACTGCGCGACCGTGGGTAACACTGTGCTTCTGCATCTGCCTCCTGGGCAGGGCAGAGATGTTCAAAGTGCCCTCCTCTGGTCATGTGGAGACACTCCTACAAAACAGACTTGGAATAGGTTTTTCTTGAGATTCGTGTAGAAAAAAAAATTAGTCTAAACGGAGTAATTTTGCTGCAACAGCTTAACTCTAAAGTCCAGAGAGAATTATCCTTCATTAAATGTAGATCTGTCTCTCTGCAGAATCTGTACTGTACCATCAGAGTGACCACTTAAGAAGAC
>NW_009614448.1:45624-77123 GCF_000690535.1 Cariama cristata | reverse complement strand
CTGAAGTCAGCTACAGATATAAGGAGAAACGTTATTTCACTCTGAACCTTAGAGGGTTAGTTGAGAACAGCCATATTCTTTCAAAGGCAAGTAGATTGCATTATCTGTGATATTCCAGTCCTTACAAAGCCAAATAAAATGTGTAAAAGTTCCTAGTATTTCAAAGACGCAAGTATGTAAACTTGATGTTAAATGTGTTAATGTAGTATTCTAAATTGTATCAGTTAGGTAGTTTAACTAAACCATTAGAAGAACTAGATCAACAAAATAGGGACTGCTGTTCTGCATAGGATATACACACACCTATACCTACACCCATATACACATTCTGTGATTTGTCAACAAGAGAAAAAAAAAAAAAAGCCCAGTGGCAGAGAATCACGTTTCCTGGCTAATGCAAAAGATTGTCATCATCTTTCTTGCTTTAATTTGAGATTGTACAGTACAAAGGTTTGGTTTGGGTTTTTTTTAAAAAAAAAAAACGATGATTTTTAGCTTTAATTGTGCTGTCATTCATGAAACAGAGCTGCTTTAGTATCCTGTTAAGAGATGACAAGGGCTTTCGGTGTCTCATTATATACAAAAGAAAAATAAAGTTACATTCCATGTTATGTGAATGGTCTTACAAATCAAACAGCCTTTGCAGGCTAAAATCATAATTAATAACAAACAGAAAATGAGTTTACATTTGTGTTATTTAAGTTATTGATGTGCTGACGTTATTTTATGGTACACAACAAATAGCAAAATGTGATATGCAGTAATGAAGCTATGATATTCATTAATAGGACTACTGTATACGTGGAAATATTAGACAAAACCAATTAAATGTGTAAATCATTTTGTTACACAGCTTGGGAATAGATAATTATAATGCTGAATAAGCCTTTTTCCTCATGCTTAATTTTGCCCTGGCTAAGAAGCAGGTGAAGAAGACCGGTTAAGAGTGGAAAAGGCAAAATTAAAGCCGAGTGCAGTTAGATGAGAAGGGTTGGTAGAAGCCCACCATCGTGCCATTTAGACCCTCAGTCCTGTGTGTCTTAGGGCTCTCGAGTAAAGCAAGAGGGGGTCTGGAGCTGAAGCTGGAGCAGAAATCTTGGACCCTGTGAAGTCAGTGGAGGCTTTGCTCTGCTTTGAACAGAGCCGGTGTGTCCGACTGTCTTTGATCTGAGCCGAGGGCAAGGAACCGCACACCTCTCCTGCTAATTGGAGGCTTATGGCTAACAGCTTAAAAGCCCCGTAAACTTTATCGAGGAGAAGCAACACCACAGCAAGGCAAGGACTGGCGGCCTAAGTTGCAAACAACCTACAGTGTTTCATACACTCTTCCTTAAATGCATGAGGGGAAAAAAAGCCACCTCGATGCATGCCAGATGGCAACGCTGGCAATGCCGACACTGACTTCAGCAGAGCAAGAATTTCACCCGCTCTTACCCCATCCTCCCAAAGTCCTCACGGGTACCTCTGCACCCTTCCCAGCGCCTGCTCCCCGATGCTGGAACGCAAGGGGGTTTAGTTTCTGCCAAATTAATCAATCCTTTTAACGCAACACCCAACGCACTCATGGCCCCAGCAGCCGGGGCCGGGCGGGCGAGGGTCACCTTCCTTACTGCCTGGGAAGGGGCTCCGGTGCAGGAACCAGCCCGAGCGACCTCCGCGAAGGGCAGCGCAGGTGTAGCCTGGGGTGCAGGGGAGCTCGGCGTGGAATTCGGTAGGCGTCCTGGCTGTGGGCGAGCGGTAAGGGGTAGCAAGAGCAGGCGTGTAAGGGACAGCGGTCAGTTAGGGTCCATTGATCGTCACACCGGGAACTGGCCGTCACACTGCCGCTTGCTTCAGGAGCTGACGCACCACACGTGCATTTACACAGGTCCCACGGCCCTGCTGTACCACTGGGCTTTTCCTCCGAGGTTTTCCGCTGGAGTCAAATGTGGTAACTTGCACTAAAGAAATCGAGGATAAGCCGAAAACCAGCTTACACTGTTTTTCTTACTTTTTTCTTCCTAAAACACACACACATGATACTTAGACGTCACATTTAACCCACTCGCATGTACTTAAACGCTGAGCCAGTCAACCCTAATGTAATGACACCTCAACAATACTCCAGCTGTTCCAGCCTACGAGCCACAAGATACAAACACAGTGAACTGGGTCCTATTTCTTTCCCCTGGTTTCAGCCTTGGGGCCACACTTTCAAATTTTTCTGCCCACTACCAGAACCCTTTTTTTTCCCCCTAGTGATTTTAAACAAAGCTGTAATTCTGTTGTATTCACACACGCCATGGGGAACTCAAACTTTATATAAATTACCAAGCATTGTGGGACCTGTGACAACCACCACTAGGTGCTGGAAATGCTGTTACGGGATTCACTATTAAAGTCAGGAAAGTTCCACTGGTGATAAGGTCAGTCTGCCAGGGTCGAAGCCTGTGTTCTATGTTTTGACACATCAATCCAATGTACTGAAATAAAACCAGAAAGGTTGATACAGATTTACACTTAGGCAGCTGTGAGCAGAATTTGGCTCCTCCTGAACACTACTTCTGTGTAGTGAACGCTTTAAAAAAAATATTTTCAATTGGTTAGTGGAAGAACAAAAAGTTGGGTAATTCTGCAGCCTCTTTAAATTGTGCCTGGGATGAGAAGGAAACCCTCTGTGCTTACAGACCTCCTGTAACTCGGAGTCACAGGTGATTTATGGGTGGGCTCGCTGATAACACCCAACTAAAAGCGGCTGGCTCCAGAAGAGACCTCTCACCAGAATCCCACAGTAAACTCGTATCACCTTTTACTTGCAAGATAAGGGCCAAAGCCTGCAAAAGGAATCGCTCCAAAGAGCCAAGTGGGGTAGTAGGAATGAAGTACTGAGCACAAGTTGTAGGAGAAGACCTGTTCCATATCTCAGGAGAAAGTATTTCCAGGCTGAGCGCTCGCTCCTTCCCCAGCTGAGGAAAGGTGAAGCGGGAGTAGGGTGGGCTGCGTAGTGCCGTGGTGGGATAAGGCTTGCGTGAAGGCGTCCCCGAGTGCAAGCGTGGGTCTGTGGGTTTGGTCAGAGGAACATCCATAGTCTAACTTCAGGTCTGGGTGTATTTCAGTTTTCTCTCCTGAAAATAAAAACCTGGGACAACGGTTTAGTTGAGAGCAGTGGTACCTCAGGGATCAATATTCAGGTGGTTTTCAAGCAACAAAGAGCGTAAGACGGCAGTTCCTGTGACCGTGAAACAGCGGCTTTTGTAAGCAGTGCCAGCTATAACATGTTAGCGCAGTAATAGCTCTAGTAGTTGTAGTCTGTCCCGTACTTAACCAGTAACGGAAGGAGAACATGTTTATATACAAATCATAAACTCGGACATGCTTTAAGTAATAAAAATGCTTTGGAATAAGGAAGAAATCAAAACAAGTTGCAGACCGTACTGCATAAAGTTCAGGACTTGGTCCAACGCCTACCGAAAGTGAGTTTGTTGGTGAGATGTCGGGTGATTTCCATGAGCTTTGCTTCAGCCCGCTGCGGGCCGGTTGCAGAGAGCGACGCAAGTCCCAAGTCCCCTCGCTCTCTGGGCAGCGGTGGGGCATCGCTCAGGCCCTGACGTGGGTCTTCCGTCCTGTTTTCCAGCCCAGCATCAATGCGCCCTATAAAAGGGAAGAATTACAGCTCAGAATTGTCAGTGGGTTTCCACTGTTTTATTTCAATACATTTTCCATTCCATTTATTTTATTAAAAGCAAGCTAAAGGACAAGTCCCCGATCCTGCTGTTGTAATTGCCCCATTGCGGTCAGTGGAGCTGTACGGGCACAGAAACCTTTTGCTTGCAGGGGTAAAGGCAGGATCAGTGCCTTGTTATAGACTTAATTTCTAGCAGAGCAAACACCACAGGGTAGGATTTGATTTCTTCAATTAAACGGACTGCACCAACACAAAGATCGGATCTGCACAAGAACTCGACAGCTAAGGGGAACCAGGGCCCTCCCCAGTACATCATAAAGCTCAACAAAATGCTGCATGAAGTGGGGTTAGAGTGTATTTCCCAAGGGGTATAAAATAATACTCCCCTGAAACAGTGACTTTCTTGAGAAGTCTCACTTCTGTCCAGTCCTGGACAGCTTCAAACAGGCCTGCCTGCTGAAAAAACAGAGCTCTGATTGACTTACCTGCTTTCTCTAAAGAGCCACTACATGCTTTAGGCTTTTTGGAGCCTTAAAGCTCGAGCTAGATTTATATTCAGAAAAAAAAATGACCTTAAATATGTGTACAATAACTAGGAGAGAATAGTATGAGAAATATCTTTATTTTACCATTTTCAAATGGCTATTTCACTACATAAAAGGAAGTTTTTATTTTTATTTTTTTGGGGTATATTGATATTCCAAATAAAATTTTAACTTTTGGTTCAAAATAAATTCCGTCTCTGTGTTTTATTGATCCGTAACATCCATCCATTTCGTTTCTCTATACTGCCGCCAAGTCCAGCTATTGAACAAGAGAAGCGATTCTCCAGCTGTGAGACTGCAGCAGGGCTACTCTGTCTTCCACGGCCCAGCAAATCTCTATCGAGTTCATGGTTTTGTGTACCACACAGAAGCATTATATGTTGTTTTCTTTGTGTGTATGTGTGCACGTGCATCTGTATGACATGAGTGCATACCGTACAGATAATCAGTGCTTGAACGTCCTGTTTCTACATGCTTACACTTTGGAAAGCCTCTCTGGTAGAGACCAAATCCCTCTCCGTCGCGATGCCTTCTGAGGAGGGGGACCCTGCAAACACAGCAGCACTCGCCAGCGAGCCCAGCCAGCGCTGTCGTACAGCTCCCGATGGCACTGTCTGCTCTCTAACACTTTTGCACCAGCCTTTTTCTGAACCATCACGGGTCCTTTGTTCCCCGAACAGCACTGTCACCCAGCCCTCCGCCTCCAGCACAGCTCCTGCAGACAAACACCCATGCTAAATGATGGGTGTAGCCATCCCCGCTCGGCACAGCAACAGCATTTTTTGGCTTGTTTGGCTCTTAATATTTTGTAATTAAACCGAAGCAGTCTACAAAGGCAAATAAAAGCTCTGTTGTCCTGTATACAGAAGTCAATAAGGTGACTTGCATCTATCGCAGGACTAACCGAAGGCTGAGGCAGGACCCAAAGTGTAAACGTTTGGGCTGCAGCATGTCACAGCTGAAACCCCACCACTGCCCCTGGAGAGGTTTCCAGTCCCCCAACAGGTTCCTGAGGAAAGGCAACATGAGCTGGAGGTGGAGGGAGGAGGGTAAAGCCCACGATGGGCACATGTGGGGCTGTGAGAGATCCTGGTGACCTTCCTGAGGACTGGTTTGGGAACCAGCCCAGGGAGCAGCCTGGAAGCGGAACAGCAAGAAGAGGTAATGGGATACACGGACCGGGAAGTGCTGCCTACCATTTTCAATATTATCACAGCGAGCGTGGAAGAGCAAAGGTAGCAAAGAAGAGGGGGATTTCCAAGGTAGGTGCAGCTCTGCTCTTGGGAAGAACTCTTAGCGATAACGGGAGAAAAAAAATAGGATGTGGGGGGTATAGGATTGTTTCAGGCTTATGGTGGAAACAACATTTCCTTGGCTCCACTACTCACCATTCTACGCTTCTGACAGCTCCCTGTGACTCAGGCTGGATTACAGCTGTATTTGAGGTTGGAGCAGAGATAAAGCATGTAAATCCTTCTTTTATTAAGATGCTGTGGAACGCAAGGGGAACAGCTTTTGTGGATGTACTACATGCTCTGCCAGTACCTTTGGCAAGGCTGTGGGCAGGGAGGGTCAGCCTTCATACCCCAGGCAGGAATAAACTCTCCTTTCTAGTTTCCTCTGTCAAGCTGCCATGACCTTGTGCTGAAAGTCCCCAGCAGAATCAGCCATCCCAACGTCCCACCGAACGTGGGCTGCCACTTACCCAGAAAGATGGTATCGGGACAAAAGATATTCCGATGTGCTTGTCCTTTAGCACTGCGTGGCCAGGCAGGTCTCCATCACCATGGGGCTCTAGCAGTGCTCTGTTTGTTGCCATCCCAGCAAGAAGAAACATTTTATGGCTTGGAGCAGATGCCGGGCATGAATGAGCGAAGCTGACGGCGGGCAGGAGCCCAGCCACGGGGCCGTACCTGCCACTCTCCTGCCTGCTTGTCCTGGAGCATGGCACAGCCTTACCTTCAGCTACGCTTTGTCCCTCACGCGTGGCAATTGCCTCAAAGACAAAGCTGAAACGTTTCACAAAGCTGATGGTAAAGTCCATGCAAGCAAACATGGATTTCACAGTGATGCTGGGCTTGGCCAAGGAGTTTCTTGAGGCTTTGCTGCATCGCTTAATGTGAAAATGCTGAATAAACTTTCTTCGTCCATTCTCCTCTAAGCAGCTCGGTGCTCTCTCTGCTCCCTCGGAGTGATGTGCCCACAAAATCCCTTCTGGAAAAACCCACATCAATGTCTTCAGCTGCGCCTGCTCTGCCACCTTCCAGCCCTTCAGAGCGTGTAGTACGTCCACAAAAGCTGTTCCCTTTGCATTCCACAGAATCTTAATAAAAGAAGCCCAGGCTGATCTCCCCTGCTTTGCTCAACAGATTTGTCCTCATTCCTGAGCTCGTAGCCGCGAAGGAAGCCTTTCCCATCCACCTGTGCGAATACCAGCTTCAGGCCCCGTCTCGCTATCGCCAGCTGCAGCTCCTTGCACTGCATTTGCAATGAATTCCTCGAACCCTTTCTGCCGCTGCGGTTGCTGTAATTCTTCACGCCCCAGCAATGCACCTCAGCTGCTGCCACCCAGCACCGCCGGCCTCTCCACCAACCCACCGGGCAGATGACGAAGAAAATGGCACTAAACTTCTCCACATCCTCTTTTGCACCTCCAACAGGAATGAAATTGCAGACCGTGGTGTCACCTGTTCAGGTCAAGATGTTTAAGGATGTTAATGCGATTCACCGTTAATGGAAATACTACATTTCCATGCAAAATTATTAATCAAGTACCAATGCTTAACTCTGTTAGCTGCAGTGCCAAGTGATGCAGAAATTTAGTTTTACCTCTTAAAAATGAGCCACGTGGCTTCTCGTGTATTTTACATCTAACTCATCTAAGCATAGAAATGGTAGTAGGCGAAGTTATAATAAAGGAAACAGTAACAGAAAATATCGATTCTGGAATATGTTATATAGAAAAATTTAATATTGCTAAAAGGATCTTAAAGGTCACACATAAAGGATTTTTTGGGGTCAGTATTTTTTCCCTTTTAAGTTTTACTAGAAATACCAGGGATCCTAGGGTTGGTCAGTACAATGCTGGCACTTTTACACCCAAATGGTGGCACTGGAACCGCTGGGAGCATTTAAATCCTTTTTCCCCAAGTATTCATTAGACAGCTAAATACAGTTAACAAAGACTTTGCTGTTCACCTCTCCTGCTTTCTCAGTAAAGCTTTTCTTTCAACGTGGCTTTATCTATATAAGATAAGCTGAGCACCCGTAGGCTGATGACCATGCAGGGTATCCGTCTGTAAGACAGGTAAGGTCACAGCTGTTTGGGGGAGTGCTGTTTGCTTGGGAACATTTTTTTTTCTGTGGCGTAACTAGCACTTAAGAGGGTTATGCATTTCACAAATGCAACTCTTTGCCATTTCAGAGTTTAATTCACGACTTCTGACGCCCATAGAGTTTTAGGCTGGAAGGACGTTCCAGGACTTTAAGGATAGCTCATATACCTGTTGCTTCAGGTAAAGCTTTTGCAAGCCCCAAGTGAACATCACCTTATTTGCCCCACATCTGACAACCAGCACGATGCAAACGTGGGGCCTGCATCCAGATGCAAAAGCTGGAGAGAGGAGCTATGCTGGGCCTAGCATCCCACGGTTGTGAGAAACACCCAGCCCGGGGGTCCCTGGCCCCATCTGTGGGCAGCAACTCCCCCTGCAGAGGGGGACTCCAGGGAACCTGGAGAAGACCTTGGCCTTGGCCAGTGGGCTGACTGCGAGATGCGGTCTGGGGGCTGCTTTTGGTGGGACTTTGTCCCCTTGGCTCGCCCCGTGCAGCTGCTTTTTTAGATTGGCAGAAGACGACCTTGACCCACCCATGCAGAGCTGCTGGAGCTGTTCGATGCAATTCGAGTGTGTGGCTGCTAATGCTGGTATAGATGGTCATATTCTTCACAGGGCTTATTTAAAAGAGAAAAGGAGAGTACGGACAGGTAACTTGGCTTCTCAGAAACTTCTGCTGGTTTTACCTGGTGGGGCGTTCGAGAGAAAACTGGGAAAACTACAAAGACTCCAGCCTAAGGTTTCGGTTCCAGCTGAATTCCTCCGTGAACTCCCACCCCACTTTCCGCCACTCCAGCCAGCCCTGTCGGTACAAAACCATCCGGTGTGATACATCTTGTGGGGCTGGAGAAACATTTGGGTGAGCTAAATGTTTTTACGTGTGACTATACCCAGGGAACACAATTGCAGAGTATCTGCTGCTATGCAATATACGTCTCCTCAAGATGACACCTTTGAGCTGGTATTTTCTCTGCTTGATCCTAGACTCGTTTGAATTAAATCAGACAAAACCTGTTCCTTCAAGCAAAGGAAATGAGATGTGGCAGCTGGCCGGGATCACTCCATGTGGTGCATAACGCTGGTGGCTTGTGCGGATTTGCATACAGAGGCTGGGAACACCTGGCTTGCTCAGTGTGAGCAGATCCGATAGAAATCCCTGGTAGGCAACCACCAAGGACTCACACAGCCTTGGCACTGCGTTGCTTGCTTTCCTGCAGCCGTAAGCAGCTTTGGCCTTCCTTTGCTAAATTCCCCATCCCCACTGTTGTGGGAGGTGGTGGGCAGCGTGCGGGAGCACTCCCGCACCCCGGGGCTGATGGCTTCTTGTCCTGAATTGACAAAATATTACTTGTTCCTTGCTGTACAACCTCAAGATGTGGCCTCTCTCTGTGCATCGGTGAGTGAGGCAAAGGGCTTTGCCCTGGGCAGAAGAAATGATTCATTTTGAGCAGCAAAGGAGGTGGCTGCTGTGTTAAGGCCGTGTACCGTCGTGGAGAGCAGCAGGGGTGCCGGTGGGGGGTCCTGTGCATTGCCAGGCCACAAACGGGGAAAAAAAAAAAAAAAGCAAGGCTGGCAAGGAAATACTGCACAGGAGCCTCAGAAACAAAGACATCTCTGTCTCCTAGCATCATACACCACCATAGGGAGGATCTGGTGAAGAAGCCATCAAAAACTGGGCAAGAAAAGGTCTCCTTTTTCTTGCACCTCCCTCAGTAGAGCAATGCTAATGAGCTTGAGGGTCTTACTCCGGGAAGTAAAAGCACTAAATTGCTGGAAAAAATTGAACAACTTCAGGTGTAAAACAGAAATAAAAAAGTTGCTGGTATTTGGAAGAGGACAAACAAGTTGTCATCATCACCCAGACAGTCTTTCCTAAGCTTGCCTTTTTATATCTGCAGATGTAATAAATCTGACCAAAAGTCTCTGTCATAGCTTGGAAAACCAGCACATGCCGCGGCATCTCCGGTGCTGTACGTTGGCACGGCCAGAGCCGCCTGCTCGCCCGGGGAAGGCCGGGCAGTGCCTGTGCCGGGCTCTCCGGGGGCTGCTGCCCTCCAGGACCCCCGACAGGCATCGCTCCTCGATGGGGAGAGGGTTCCCATCTTTTAAAGGAGTGAACTTCAATTGCACAGCTTCTGTAAGTCCAACCTATACCAGGGTCTCTAGGAGATGCTCTTAATTGTTCTCAACTGTGTAGGGGTTTTCTAATTTTTTTTTTTGTTCACTTTCTCATCCTCCTCTGTGTAAGACAGTGACTGTATGAGGCACCAGGAACTATCTTTACGGCTTAAATTCTGTAGAAATCTAGAAAACTCATCAAAAGTATGTGTTCGTTATATATAAAAATACCAATATTTTAACTACAAAGGTCTCATAGGTGAATATTTGATGTATAGAAGTTTTTGGAGTTATTTTCTTAAAAGGTAGCAACTGTGTTCTTAAAATCAGGAGGTTTTTAAAGGAACATATAACTTCCATTGTGAACAACAGCTCAAAGCTTGAAAGTATCCTATGCAAACTTTGAATTTGCAGCGTTGCAAGCAGAGCTGTGAAATGGCAACCAAAGTATAAAGTAAGTTTACAGAGTATGGCTTCGTTTCTGATGCTGCCTTCGAAAAGGACTTGTATAACTCTGTATGCAGCGTGCACTTGCCACTCCGCCATGAATTCACCCTCCCAGTGGGAAAGGTCTCAGTATTTAAAACCCACGGTGCCAGTCAGCTGCCTGCAGGGTGAAGTGTGTTCATCAGACATCAACAACTTGGTTATTGTTCAGCTGTCACCTTTTCTTTTTTAAAGTTAAACAATTATGGCAGTTAAAAGAAAAAGTCCAGCCTATGGCTTCAAGCGAACTGTTCCTTACTCTTACTGATAAACTTAATGCTACAGTATGGCAGACACTCTAGGTTTAAGACCTGTATTGTATTTATGTACGTACAATACAATATTACAATACAACATTTATGTATGTACAATACAATGCTTCCTTTGTAAACTCCTACCCACCATAATTCCACACACGGCCTGCTGTTCCTGAGCCATCCCCTGCTGAAGAGGAGTGAAGCACACCGGTTACACCTGGCTTTGTGTCTATTACTTTGAGCTAATGCTTCTCCCAGTCTAGTTCCTCTATAAGATACTGGCAAGTCTAATAAAAGGGAAAAGGGGGAAAGGAAATGAGTTGTTTTTCCAGATGATGCCTGATGAAATAGTAAAAGGGTCACCTGAACTCACTTCACGTGTCTGAGAAGATGCAGGTGTGGAGGCTGCTCAGGGTCACTCCGTCGCTACCGGGGGTTCTGGAACGGGGCATCCACATCTTCAGAGCCGGAGCCCCAACTGCCAAAGGCCCCGGCTGGGTGGGCACTGGTACCCGCTCTGCTGCGGGGAGTTAGAAAAAGCGAGTCTGAGGCATGTCCCCAAACAAAACACAGCAATTAAAGTACTAAGAATAACAACAAGGAAAGGCTTTGCATGTGCCGTCGCCTACAGAGCTCTGACAGTGACATTGCAAGGTCTTGAACCAGTCCGCTTACCAAACTCTGGATGTAGGATTGTTCATATCCGTGGCTTAAGGACTCTGACTGCTTGGTGAGATGCATGTAAGTGCTTGTAGCTGGTCAGTTGTGAAACTGCTGTTAGCTGCAATATGTTTGTTAATAGATTATTTTTTCTGGTTTTCCTCCTGATAACACTGGGCTCAAGTGCAGTTACTGAGGAGCTCTCAACACTGATGGCCCCATTTTTATCAGTGCAGCAAACCCAGTTATCTTTACCCTCACAATCAGTGTTAATTAGACAAGGTTAAACTTCTCAGGCTTTCTAAGTTTTTACTGAAATTGCCTGGATAAGACAGACACACCTGGGCAAGGCAGTGGTTGTAATTCCATGGGTCTCCAGAGCTTAAACTATTTATTTAACTTTTCCCTCAAAGTTCTGCTCAGATATCTACAAGCTACCTCTTTATTTCATCATTTTTTACCCCTTTTGTTGGCACACTCCATTTAGATGCCTTTCACTGGTTCCAGAAAGTAAGATAATATTATCCGCCAACTTTCATAATTCTATACAAGAGCTGCAAGCGTGAAACTTCCAGTCCTGCCTGCTGTTTGCTCGAGCTATTCCAAGCCACACTTCCCTGTACCTACTGACGTCCACGGCAGTGGTCATAAATTGTGCAAGAGTAGTACAAATAGTCCTTCTTGAATTCATAGAGACTGTTTATACTGTTAAGTAATATATACCTTAAGGGTTTATGACTCTGTAGAGGGAGGAATAGTTAGAATAACAAAGTCAAGTTAAACTATAAAACTTTAACTTTAGAAAGTAGCATTTGTTAAAGAGTGACTCATCGGTTCTTTCTTTAAGCACCTTCCACAGTTGCAACTTGAGTCGAGCACTGTTGTAATTGTTATTAACAGGGAAAACTTGCAAAGCCAATATATAGAAAGACCCAGAAAAAAATATTTTGGTATTTTAACTAAAGCTAATCTCCCCATTGGTCATGTAAATGGTAGAATGGGAGCCAATGTTTTCCTTAAAAAAAAAAAGATATTTCACCAGCAGGACTTATTTATGAATCCTAAACTTTGGAGTACGTATTGCATCAGCACTTCTTAAACTTGTTTTTCAAAGACACAAAATGAAAATCTTGATGTCATAATTAGAGGGTAGTACATAATTATAGGATTTGTGTCACCTAGTCTCTAAGCATGAACCCTCTTCTAACAAAGTTCTTGCCACTCATTACTTAACTCACGTTTCACTTGGACATGGCCCTTAGTGCAGAATTACCACAGATGCACAGTCCACTTGCAGGCTTTCTGCTGACCTGCCTTTCTCTGTTCCTTCTAGTCTTTCCAAAAATGGGATTTGAGAGGCAAAGGCACTGGATATGTTGCAATCTGCATCTTCACGTGCTGAGCAAAAGGGAGCGTGGCCTCTGCAGTGGCCTGCATCCTACGTCTGGATTGTGTCTGGCTGACCAGCGACTGTTGCTCTGTTCCTTCTCTCCAGAGATGGTATTTTGGGGAACAAGGGGGTATTTAACTTCCTTCTACTAGCTGGACCTGGAAATGATAAAAAATTTTTTTCCACTTAAAACTTCGTGGAATCTGCCATTTCAGGAAAAATACTTCAGAGCTTTCGGCACAAGCTTGGATCCTAAGCTTTTCAACATTCTAGGCTTGAACTTTAAGGGAAGCTTAGTTTTGTTCTTGTGCTAACTCCTCTTCCCATTCCTCTGGCACCAGGATTTAAAGGAAACTTTGAAAAAAAATTATCTTTGCTTAAGATTGAAGGGAAAACAATCTCTGTTCCTGCTTGGGACAAACTTCATTCCCATGGAGGAAGCCATCAGGTAGCTCCTAGGATTTCCTTGCCAAAAGAGAGCGTGACTGGATGAGAGGGTAGCAAGTGGGGTGACAGACCTGTTGACAAAGGCACTTACTTCAGACCCAAAGTGTGTGGAAGAAGTTGGCCTCCAAGACTCTTTTTCTGAGATGCTTTCCAACTGAGAAATACCACATCCTTCCCAGCGCCAGCTTCCTTCTCACCACGCAGCGCGAAGGTGAAGCCTCCGTGCCAGCCTCCCATCCCCTGCCAGCGGCGCAGGGACGAGCAGGTCAACACGAATACGTACCCTGGTGTTCGAAAAGCCTTGCTTCTCCCTGCCAAGGCAATGCACGCCAGGGAACCACCCGTTGCCTGCAAGCAGAGCCCGTGTCGCCGAGTCCCTGAGCAAAGAGGAGCAGGAGCAGCAGTCGCTGGGCAGCTCGTAGCGGCGAGGATCGCTGCGGGTTGGAAAAGCAGTTTCAGCAGCCAGTACTTTTTCCTCCTAGAAATATATTTCGTTACTAAACTCTTGGCTACAAGCAGAGGGAGACGATCCTAAAATCACATGTGCGTAAGGTTTTGGAGGAGAGGAAGCAAGCGCTCCAGCCGAACTCCCGAGGTAGTTATTTTGGAGGAGCCGGGATGCCCGGGGTTGCCACTACAGGGGGAAATGAATAGCTTGGGCAGGCCAGCCTGCAAGAGGAGAGCAAGCAAGGCAATGCACAAGCCTCTGGAGCAGGCATCAAAAGGGCTTTAATTTGCCTGCCCTGAAGTCATTTCACACTCTGTCTCATGATACGCAGTTACAGGACGGAGGAAGCGATACTTCCTCGGGCTCTGGAAAGGGATTGTCATATCTTTGCATTTGTACAAGCTTTCAAGTATGTAAAGGATATTCATGTGGAAAGTTAGCCCTGATGGAAGGAAACAGGCAGATACTCAGCAGGCATGCAGCAGGGAGGAAGGAGTGTTTACTCTTGAATATTCCTTCTCTTCCTTCACATGTAAGCCTATCTGAGGTTTTCTGGGCAGAATTTGAAGGAAAGAGAAAAGAAGCAAGTTTTGATCAGGAGCACTGTGTTATAATGAACCTGTACTGTGGAAGGTGTGGCTGAGATGTAATGCTGAGGATGCTTCCACCATGCCGCATGGCAATCCGGGATCCACGGGCAAAGCCTGCGGTTAGGTAACGTGCAAAAGCTGGGAGAGAAAATGACTGGGAGTGTACCTGACTGCTAAAAGCTGCATAGCTGCCAGAGGAAAAAGACCTGTTTGACAACCCTCTTAGGCAGTCTAATAAGGGGGAAAACCTCCTATTCCCAAAAATATCTGCCTACTAGACAGGTGGGAACTAGGAAGTGACTGCAAATGAGTGAATAACAAATATATGTGCCAACACATGTATCGTCAGAAGAAAGTGAGTGTCTCCATGGCTTTCTTTAATCATCCAGGTATGTAGCCCTGAAGAGGAGGACAGCAGACATTTTGAGACAGAAGGAATCCTTGGTTTAGCTTGCTGTGGAAATTAAAAATGAAAACCAATGGCTGCTGCGGGCTGCGTTTCTGCGCTTCTCCCTTACCTTGTCTGCCGAGCAGCTGCTGGCTGTGAAGCACTGGGAGCAGGTGGTGCTTGAAGTCGATACCTGGTACTTGTGCGAGTAAAAGCCCATGGGCTTCCTTGCTTTCCTGTTATCCCTGGAAATAAGCAAACAGTGATGGAGGAAATTGCGTTGGGGACCTAAAGGTTCCCCCCTTCAGAAGGAAGGTGGGAGGCACCCATCTAAGCCATGGGTCTCCGTACCGACCCGGATGCTCGCAGGCGATGCAGCCACAGCCCTGCCCCAGAAACACGACCCGCCGTGGGGCCAGCCTGCCCCACCGCCCCGCGCTTCAACAGCGGCGTGGTCGGTCATGCCCTGTAGTACTGCGAAATGCAAAAGGAATCTCCACAGTAATCTGGATACTCTGTGGGACACCAACCTGAGTGCAGAGACCCTGCTAAAAGCAACGTGGGTCTGGAAGGTGACAGCTGCCCTGTTTTTCTTTTGCATGAGTGAAAGCAAGGCTCCTGGATTTGCTAATCAGCCTACTTCACTAGCTAGTAAAAGGTCAGTCCTTTGAATAAAAATTTACAGCCTTCAAATTAAAAAAAAAGTCATGTTTCTCCTCCTGCCTGCAGACTTCTCAATGGAGTTCTCAGAAATTCTGCTGGAAAAAAAGGTTAACTAAACTGATTTTCTTCTCTAAATCCTCACGCAGCAGGACAAGGTGGCAGGCACTGAACGTGACAAATCCCGAGAAAGGGAACTGAGTAAGTGCTGGATCGGTGCAGCTTGCCCCATGCCTTCCCTAAGCACTTTTGAGTTCCATTTTTTTACACACATTAAATAGCTGCTTCCTGCTGGGTAGTTAAAATTTGTTACTTGGAAGACCAGAGGGAGTTTGCAATGGAGCGGCTCACTCGATGGTCTGGTGGATCTGGTTTTCCTGTGTAAATGACCTGAGTTCATATTCCTGCTCCCATAAATATATTTTATATGTAAAAGGGAAGGACTGTGCATACAGAAGCTGCGAAGAAAATCTGCTCACTCTCTCTTCGATTAGTAGCCTGGAGATTTGTCTGATTGATGAGTAACGCCTTTTTTTACCAAGTCTGATATGAATCAAGCAGAGTGGGGTCTGGCAGCAGCATTTCCCACACCCCTGGGAAAGACTTCTCATGCGGAGCAGATGGGCAGAAGTACCAGGAATTTCTTCTGCCTGGTGCCTCTGAGAAGCTGAATAACCCAGAAGGGATCTGGCGATGGGAAGCATCCCAAGTGTCCCCTGCCAGCATCCTTCCCCGTTAAGGAAAAGGGCAGTAGGACATGGGGGTGAGTGTTGGCTGCTTGCCTGTAAGGGGATGGACAAAACCATTCTCCAGAGACGATCATGGCTCTATGATTTCTTTGGCAGTGTTCAGAGCACCAGAAGGAAAACCACAAGCCAGGGAAACTTGTATCAGCTTAGAGCCGACAGCATGGTGGAAACATTCTCAGCTGATACGCCGGTGTGCCAGGGTCAGGTCCCTTTATGACTCCTGCTAGGATTGTGCATTTCTGATGCACGTCCTTGCTCCTACCTATTGTCCCTTTCATCCTAGCTGCCTTCTCACTCCTCCTGTCCATTGCCCCAGGGAAGCAGACCAGGACAAGATTGCACATATGTGGTAGATGGGTCAACTTGGTGGTTCTCTTCTCTTCTCTCATCTGATGCACGAAACAACACTTCAGGTCCCAGACATCGCTTGTGCTTTTGGGTTAGTCCTCAACACCTACGAAGTACAAACAAATACGAGTTAGCCCCAGGGGTTTCTTTACATTAAATGTGGTGTTTGTGCAATTTGAGGGAGTGTATAACGGAGTAGGAGGTGCTCACATAAGCTTGTATTTTAGCAAGTCAGTGCAGCCGGGTAATAGCCTCAAAGCAAAAGACTTGTGCCCTATAGCTAGGGCCAGCTGCTACGCCAAAACAGAGAAGGCCAGGCTGACAAATTTTTTCCTCATGCTACATAAATAATACAGGCCAGCCAGCAAGTCAGCGGGGAACTACTCACCCAATGCAACTTGGCAAAGATGACAGCATCCCCTTGAGAAGATTCAGAAAATTACATTGAGGCAAAAAGCTTCCTAGATCAGTTTCTTCTCTTTCACTAGGGATTAAGTGCTCCAGTGTCACTTCTCCTCTTAAAAGTTTTTTCAAGCAAAACTTCTTGGTATTTCATAGATTAATACTACATACTGCTGTTAATAACATCTCGTGAAACTTTGTCCTTGAAGGAGCTACCCAGAAAGCCAGCAGCCCAAAGGGACCGACTGGCCCTTAGGAAATGGTAAGGGCAGAAGTGGGACTAATCCTCCGAGGGTGTAGCCCTGCTCACCCAGAGCCAAGACAGACGCACTGAGACTGGAATAAACGTGAAGGGCGGCGTGAAGAGCAAACAGAGGCTCTAACTAGAACTTGGCCCTCAAGTGAGCGTGAGTTCATCTCACAACATGGCACCAACTACCAGAAATTGCTATCCAGCGCTTCACATCCCTTTCCGTAGCACACCTCTCCTGTCTTCTTCCCTTTCTCCTTCAGAAGCAGTGGGAAATTGCTAGCAGGATTTCACAGAAGAGGAGGAAGGGTTTTCAGTTGGGTTTTTCGTTTTGTTTTTTTTTTTTTTTTTTTTCTTTTTAGACATAGTGGAAAAGAAAAAAAAACCCAACAACAGTAGTAAATGTGTTTGAGAACAAGAAGTTCTTTGAAGAAATTAGTCTGCAGAGGTGTTACACGAACTTGACTCAAATGCTGTGAAATTGTGCTATTTGCCAATCTTTTTGTTCAGAACTTGTCTATTCCAGGCTAATGGATTTGTAAGTTTTTTCATTCTGCCTAAGAAAGGAAGCAGGTTGGTGTAATATCTGCACTGTCTGTGGATGTTATTTTTTTCTTTTAATTTGCGTTACAGCGTAGGAGGACAAACTCTGATCACGGGACTAGCTGTTAGAGTTTGATTCAGCAGCTAAAGTCACTGAGAATATAAATTACTATGCTAACATTAATGTGGTAAGGAAGAACAGGAGTTGATATATGATTGTAAGTGATTAATGAAAAAAAAAAAAAAAGAAAAAAGGGAGGAAGGAAAATTGGAATTTTTTTCCCTCAATTTAGGAAGAGCCCATACATTGTGCTATTGGCAGAGGCAAGCAGTTATGCAATGATGTAAGGAATTTTAGCAGGGTTAAGTAATTTTTTTCTGAACCAAGGGAGTAATCTTTGATCCTTCCGTCCCCAGCAAGGACCAGTACAAGCATCTGCAGAGTAGCATGAATGGCATGCGGTGCTGTTAAGGCAATACGTCTGCCAAGAGATCAACCTCCTGAGAAGTTAAACACTTGGTTTCTGCAGGTCTCTGCTATGCCACTAGAAGAACTGTCATAATCAAATTTCTTTGCTTCAACTCACAGTGCCAGGAGACCTTTCAGCATTCTCTTTCCTTCTCACTTTCCTTTTTCGCCTTTCTGAGGAGTCTTTTTTTGTGATGCACAGCTTGTGAAGTTGTTAAGGCCACAACAAAGTAGAGCAAATCAGTCGTTTCTCCATCGTTAATGAAGTGATCAAAGAAAGAATGATCATACACACTTAGCGTGAAGTGCATTCTCAGAGGTTTCAACAAGACAGACTCCTGTTTGGGAAGAGAAACCACTATTTTTCTTTCTTATGATGCAGGTATTTATTTTCTGGGAATCTGACATAAAGTATACTGAAGCAAATATATTTTTCTTGACTACCACATGGAATTTCAGCAACTATATTTTAAAAAAAAAGCTATCATATTGATCCAAAAAATCACTTACAATGACAATGCTAAAAGATGTCGAAAGAATCCTTATTCTAAGTCCTCACTCACTGTTAAGACTGTAAAGATCTTGCAAGTGGAGCAAGATAAAACACCATCACTAGAATTAAGTTCATGGCATTAACTACGATATCTGTGTGTAAAACACAGCAAATTAGATGTGGTTTGTTTGCCCATGTCCCAAACCCCTTCTTCAGGAATAAACCAGCATTGCTTATCCGGCTATTTTTAATCCAGAGAAAAAGAGTGAGGAAGAGGAAGAGATCTGACTCCTAGGCCTACCTACTAAGCTGCTAATACCCCTGGCATATGGGGGATTGCAGCATAGGATCTTCTGGGGTAATCTGGGACAGTGGTAACAGGGGCTTCCCCTCGGTTTTAGTCCAGCCAGGCAGTACACCCACAGCAATGCTACCCAGCAGGATTGCACCAGCTCAGCCGGGCTCTGAGCAAGTATTTGGCAGTTGAGTTTCTTCCTCCTCCAGTTTCTTTGCTCTCAGTGCCAGGCTGGTGGAGTTTTAGTTCAGTAGGATCTTTCTGGCCCTAGGCATGCTCCACCCAGAAAAATCTGAGGTGCTGAAGATGCTTCCCGCATACCGGCATAGTAAACCTCTGTGTTCAATTAGCACTTGCAAGCCTCACCTAAGCTGTAGGGCCAGTTGGGCTTTACCACAAGACGGTCAGGTCTTTAGTTGTCCACTGCCCAAAAGTAGGCTCTCTGTCTTTACGTCACATTTTGATGGTAGGCTATTCTGATAGTCATATAGCAGGTATGCTTCGAATGTATTTTCCTCCCTTGTCAGTGTACCAAGCCATAACGCAGGCTGAACTCTTCTGTTAATTCACTGTGGTATAATTTTTCCCTTCGAGTATCGAACCACAAAAACAGCTTAAAGGAAATCTTGGCAAAGTTACCCCATTTATCCAAACACAGCAGCTATTCAGTGTGATAAAGAACAAACAAGGATCAGTGGTGTGCTGCTATTCCTAAGGTACAGACAGCAACTCAATCATTAGCCATTTGTGTATCAGCTGAGATTTGAAGTTTTTTTTCCCAGTGATCTCCTTCCTTTACCTTAATTCTTTATAAACACATCCTGGGGATAGGAGGAAGTTTTGCAGAGGAAGTGATAGTTTTTAGTATATTACAGTGGCTTTCAGTCAAAATGATTGAACACGGTGGGACATCTTGTTCTGTGCTGGTAAGTCATTTCAAAACTTTGTGAAATATCACTTGTGGAGCTTCTTCTGAATCGTGCAAACCACAGAGCACCTCCTTCTCTGGAGCTGAATAGGAAACCAATCCTGTTTTCAAACACGCGCATGCATATATATGCAAGGTGCAATGTTATTTTTCATTTCACGGGAGGTACAAAAGGCTTTTCCTTTGGTGACATTTTTCATTATTCACAGTCACATTGTCATTTGCTAAAACCAAATCATGTTTCTTGATCATAGTCTCGATTATTCATAAAACAGAAAGCCCCAACAATTTAAGTGACGCTGGTTTGGCAAAACTGCCATTTTGAGGAAGGTCATTCAGAAAGTTTTGTTCTGAAACAGACAGGTGGTTTGACCTTTTCAGGCTCATCTATTATATTTCGAAGCATCCATGGGATGAGTGAGGGATTTATAGCACACACTGTTCCAAGGTTAGGCACAGGGCAGCGGTAAGAGAAGTACTGCAGTGTATTGCAGGGCAAGGTTATGGTGTGGCGTTTCCATCACTGGAAGTATTGAAGAACGTATTAGGAAGATATAACATGATATCAGAATACATTATTATTATAAAGGTAATTGGCCTTATCCTGGAGCAGAAAGAACCAGGCAAACTATGATTGCCTTTCAGCCCTGCACTGCTGCTATGATTTTTATTGCAACCCTCAATGGGTTTTCCTAGCATTTTTTCCCAAGCTAGAGCTATACGAAGCATTTGCTAAGAAACATAAAACTCATGATTACCAAGTTGTATGCTTGGCAATAATGCTGCAAAAGTTCACTTTCTAAAAATGAACAGATTAGTTTTATTCCAGAGGATCTAATATGAGCAAGAAAGTGTACTTAACTTGCAGAAAATGGCCAAAAGAAACCCTCAAGCAGCTACTAGGCAAAATGGTATTAAAAGCATAATCAATCTATATGTCATATATGAAATCAATAGCAAATTATAGTAGAAAAAGCAACTGGAATTTCTCCAACAGTCACCCTGGGCCTGTGATGGTGGCAGAATTTATATGGATTTTCACTAGCAAGTGTTAATGTATTCTGTGCTAGGTATAAGATTAGGTGTAAATTTACTTTTCTTTTTTTTTTTTTTTAACATAATGGGGCATCTTGTCTGTTCTTACGGAGCTTCAGCATGGAGACAAAGGATTAAACCACTGCCACAACTTAGTGCAGGACTACACCTGAAGAATAGGTTCCAATATTAAATTACAATGCATGGTCTTTGTGCATCACTGAAAACTTGCCCGGTTAAAATAACATGTTAAATAAGTAAAGCTCATTTACTTACTTGCTTGCATGGGAAGTTTTGGAGTTTTGCTCCTTGCTATTGGACTTGCCAGAGTAGGAAGAAAGAATTTGAGTCAGAAAAAAGAAGCTGAGAGAAGCACTGTCAGATTCAGATTACTTGAACAAACTATGCTGTGCTAACTTGTTATTTTTTGTGGCTGTGCTATAATTCATACAAATATGGGTTCCACTCTGTCACTGAAAAGGGAGAAAGGGGTGCCAAAAAATTCAAATTGCTCAAGCGTTTTTCCCAAGCAAGCACATTCCCTCTGAATTCGGAGATGGTATCCTTTCTCCACTGTGGAAGCAGCTCACAGACGTAACCTTTTTCACCTGCATTCCCCTGTATAAATCCCTCTGCCTTGCAAAATCCTAGGTCCGAAGTCTCAGATAGTTTCCTGGGTTTTTCCATCAGAATATGGACTGCTTGATTAAAATTTTTGCCAAACTGATTATAAATAGAATACACAGAAATGTTCAGGAAAAAATGATCACTCTGAAAGTGTGTTTCAGGAGGAGGTTCTCATGAAATGCAGATCTCACCTTCCTATCAACTTGCCCATTGCAGCAGCCATGGCCTTCCGACAATGCTCTCGGGAAGGCTTGAAGGATGTCCCACACCTTTCTCATTCTTTTCTCCCCACTTTGTTGTTGAAATACATTTTTCTTCACGCTTGTCTGTTAAATCATTCTTCTTGTCGAATGTTATTTGACAATACCCTATGTGAGGCGGCAGTGCCAAGAAACGTGCAGGTTGCAAACCAGTTCAAGTGAAAAGGCTGCATTTACAGCAAGAAAAAAACAAAACAAAACCAAAAAAAACAACCAGCAAGTACAAAAAATTTAACACAACTAAGATGTTAAGATGAGCCTGCCCAGAATGCTTACTGCTGTATATGCAGCAGTATATAGAAATCTTAGAAGATGAATGGCTTGCAAGCAGCAGCATATTAAAATATACATTCCACAGGGAAATGCAAAGCCAGTGGGAGACACATCTGGATTTCAGTAGCCAGGGTCGCTCCACAGTAGAAGCCACCTTAGTTGAACTGTCATTTCTCACTCTGTCTAAAATGATCTATACCAAACCTTCAATCATGCTGGGAATATCTGAAAAAATATTAATTTTTTTTGGTCATAACTCAGATCTGCCTCTGCATGAAATAAAACAGCCAATTTTTCTTTTATTTATTTATCAATGGGTGAATTTCTAAAGGCCAGTCGTGCCCAAGGAAGAGCTTGTCCATGGCTCTGCACAGAGACTGGCTGACTAGAGAAGGAGCCAGGAGCTGCTGTAAGACATGCGTATGGCTATTTGCAGGTCTGGCACATGATTTTGGGATGTAAAAATGAAATCTGAAGAAGTCAACATACCCACAGTGAGGCTGGCTGCAAGAAGTCGGGTTTAGTGGTCAAAAACAAGGTCATAAGCTTCTCTTATCCACTGAGGCCCTGCTTGCACAAATGACCAGTTTTCATTTCATGGAGTTTTAAATTTCCATGTGCAGGCAAGTAACATAAAAATCAAACACAACATTTCAGAGCAATGAATGAAGCTTATTCTATGTTATAGAGGGTCAATTCTAGGTGCTGCATAAATTTAATGCTAAAAACTTCTGAGGTTTTAGATCATCGCTTCCCCAAGATCATATCACTGCTGCTACATTTCCGCATGAGCATATTTTACAGCAGTTATTGAAACATCCTATGATTGGGAAGGTGGAGTGACAATGGGGGAACATTTTGTTATCAGACAGAACAATACTATATCAGTTGTCTTGAGATGACTGGTCCAGGCATAAACAAGAAATGCCAAATGTCTCCCGCATCACGAATTTGATCTCATAAACCCATCGCGGTGTTTGCATGCTAAGTATTGTAGGTGAATTCTGGTCAGGGTGCTGTGTCCTGCTGCCGGAGCCCTTGCACCCGGCTGTTAGGAACTGCAGGCACAAAGCTGTCTCTCCTCTGTGTAAAAGCCCCTTCTGCTGGAGCAGCCTGAGGTGTAATCAATACATAAACCTACCAGATCATCCCCTTTCCCCCCCAAAAATGGACAAGTCGGTGAAGCAATTCTCCATCAGCTGCCCCTTCCCTAGGGAGGCCTTTTCCCGACTGATGCAATACGAGTCACAGAAGTGGTCAGGTTTTCTAAAACGCAGCATGCTTTCATGAACACCTACCTTATCTATCCCATGCATGAGATGTGCAGAAGGCCTTTTTGCCAAATTTTGGAGGAGTCCCAAGTTTCAGGCTGTTTCCTGACGTCCCACTGCATGCCAAGGAGGTTCTGATCTGGCCAAGGGAGATGCCATTCCCCAAGGGACATCTTGTATTACCGATCTTTTCATCTTTGTGGAGATGATCCTCCAGATACTGAGGAATGTCTAAACTGGGCGAGATGTCAGGAAGTTGGAGAATAAAAGAATTGTATCCCAGTGAATTGAGCACACTGCTCTGCCACCTTGAAATCAGTCAACATCAGAGAAGATCTAAAGTAAAAGTAAGAATGGTTGTTTTTCTAAACATGAGGTTAAAGAATCATTTACTCTGCTCAGAGAAAGATGCTGAAAAATAAATCTGTAACACTGCAGCCTCCTTGCTCTGGTTTAGCCCGGTGTTGTGTGTATCCCCTTCACCCAAGAGCCTCTGAAGCCAAAACACCTCTCCAGTTACATTTCCTAGATCTCCATAGCTATCTGATTGTTTAGACAAGCTCTGTCATTACAGGTTGCCTTCTTTCAGCTGGATCTTGACTCCAAGGAGAGTTTCCCAGTTGCCCCTTCTCCTTGCTGGCGTCCCAACCCAGTATCTAAGCTTCCCCCAGGGACGGTTCCTGTCCAGGCACTCAATAACGCACTAGGACATCAGTTAATACAGCTCTTTTCAATGAGCTGCTGTCTACAGCAGGGGTAGCTTTTACCACACGAGAAGTGATGACCTGTGGGTGTTTGCTGGACAAAACTGGGTGTTGTTACCACCTGACTTCATAGTAAAGCAAGGTATGCCATCAGTGTCAATTTTCCTGTCAATCACCTCTCCGTAAGCACTTAACCATGGTACAAATCTATGAGTTCAGCATGTAGCCTGGCCATAACAAAGTCATTTATACAACTTAAGTGAGGTTCTTCCTGATGGCTAGCGAGAGGAGTTTCATGTTTCAGAACTAACAGAATGGATTATCTTCACCATGCAATGTGTTGTTATAACACATGCTGAAAACAACATTTAACACAAGCCTGTAAGTGAGAGCCAGTGATGCAGCCACTCACTCTGACTTGACAGAGACTAAACATGACAGCAACTCAAATAAACACGGGGACTATCCCTAGTTTGCAATAAATCTCTCCTACACGTGGCTTGCTGGAGCTGTGTGCCAGTATTTCACAGAGACGAAAGACAAAGCATCCCCAGTGAGCAAAGGGGAGAATTGGAGAGGAAAGGTCCACAAACCATTGAAAAGTGACCGTAAAATGCAAAAATGTAATTTTGTGAGGACTTAAGTGTAAAGAATGTGAGGTAAGGTACTCAAGGAAAGACTTACAACTGTAGTTTTGCATATGGAATCATTAGTAGAGGAAGTAATTTACCCAACAGTTTCAGTGCAGGTAAAAATGGCAGAGGGGCATCAGGATGTGGGAGAAGAGAGAGACTGATCGGCGTAGAAGGTGGCACAGTTTCATGGAAGAGCATCAGGGGGTTGGAGGAGGAGCGGTCCATACAGCTGTCCAAACTATTCACTGTGAACCATCACTCCTGGAAAGCAATGAAAATAAATAATGTCCCTTTCCTCTGGCGAACACATTGTAAATGAGTATATTAATCTGAGCCCTCAAATGACTTATTTTTCTGGAACATGTGTTCTGTGTGTGCAAACTGTGAGATAATGAGACTTAACTTTCTGCCTCAAATATGCTTCTGTCACAGTGGACAAAAGTTACTTTCTCTTCCTGACTCCAGCACCCGTAAAATGAGAATAATAGTACTATCCTGCTTTATCAGACCTTCGCAAGGATAAATACTCTGAGCTTGTGAGGGCTCAGGTACAGTGGTATCCTGAAAGAGATGAATACAGAGCACTCTTACCAGGCTTTCTGCTCCAAAAATGAGCATCCTACCTCTCTGAGACAAAAGAAGAGGCACTGTTTTCCGCTTCGCTGTTGTAGTCACCATCTCTCCCTGCTAGCTGGTCTCAGAATCCAGGTGGAAATCAAAAAGATCAGTAAAATCCACTTCAAAGCTCACCAAATTTTTGACCAAAAACCCCTCACAAGCCTTGATCAGCAGTGTTAGCCAACATGACATTTCCCTAGTTCCTTCTTTAAATTCTTTGAAACAGGAGACAAAAGAAAAATCAGGCAGAAGAGACTATGACTGAATCTTTCACAACTTAATTCCTTGACCTCCAAAGCATTCGCTGAAGTCTGAAACAGTACAGCTAACTTCATCCTTTTGTCTTCTCCTTCTCCCTATGCACTTTACAAATTTGTTTTTTTCATTCCCCCCAAGAAACTTCTTGCTTGGGCCAAGGTTGTGTCAAAGGGATCTCATCCCAAGTCATTATCTCAATTCAGCCATGTGGAAATAGCTCTTTTTCACCTCTGAGCTTTCACCTACTTGAATTTTAAACCTCACAGTTACGGCTCTGTGTAATTTTTGATTAGTTTAAATTCTGTCTTTCATCCACAGCTGGAGCTGGCACAACTCATTCTCAACAAATAACGTATCCTGTGACATAAGAGTCTCCTTCCATCTGCAGAATATTTGAGACCAACTGCAATTTCCTCAAATGTATTTCTTGTTCTACCACTGCCAAAAGAATTATTTTGTTTTGCAAAGTTTTAGTTGTAAACACCATCCTGCAAACATCTATGGAACTGTTTAATTTACCAATTATTTCAGTAAGTACATGTATAATTATCTATCAAGTCAGCTTGTAAACAAATACTTAACGTTCCAGACTGAGGCTTGCTCAGCTGTTATTGATCACGCTTGGGACTGGTTCTAGCCCTTGGCTGAGAGAACAAAAATAATTGTGTAGCTTACATACATTTCTGTTTCACCGAATACTTTTGCGTTAGAGTTTGAATTCAACTCTTCTCAGATATTTTCCCAATAAAGTTTTTTTTTTACCAGAGAACAGACAAAACCAGACATAAAACTCGCTGCCAAAATTCGCTCAAATGTTAATTCATGGCAAACATATTTTTGCAATACCCACTTTCAAGCATACAGCTATACACCCTCAGCCAGCAACAAGGCCTGTCACTGATAGTGCTAAGCTCAAAATCTTTACGATTAAATCACAGTATTTATACCAGCCTCCTTCAGAGAGAATAGGAAGGCTTGTTAACAGGTTCATAAATCCAGGTGAAAACATTAACCCAGTCATCCAGGCATATATGTTATTACGGAATATATAAGTTTTTAGAACATGGTAAAGAACCAGATCTGTGTTTACTGTTATGTGCTGAATGCAGACTGGAGTCACTGTTTCCCTATATATTGGGGGATAGATATTAGACGCCAAATACCTATCAGCATTATACTTCAATATAGCTTTTATTCTACTGGGTCAGGTTAAACAGCTCCTGGATTCCTGATTATATCTAGCAGTGAGCAAAACTAACACATGAAGAAACCAGCTGTCCGTGTTAGCGTGCTGCAGAACTTGCCTTCACAGTTATCTGAAGTGACAGCCCCTCTGGGTATACGCTTGTTGCTCTCCTTTATTTAAATGCTACAGCTTCTTTTCTTTAACTGTACTTACTTTTGAAAGGAAGACTAAACAATGGTTGTTATATCCTAATTCAATCTGTGTAAAACCACATCTAAAGGGTTTAGTCAATAAAATGAAAGGAGATGTTAGCACAGAGTAAAATTACCCAAAACCAAACCCCAGCACACAATTCTCTTACAAATAAAAACTACATGACACCCCTCCAACAGAGTTTAGAGCCCAATTTCCTGGCCTCTCTGCAAGACACTTGCACTGAAATCGAGGGACGATGAACCCCTTGGCAAACGAAGGAGCTAGTTTTAGCAGAATTACAGTTAACTCCTGGTTGTCCACTGACAGATTATCCAAGGTTGTGGTTCAGTGGGGTCCTGCTTTCCCAGAAAAGCCTTTGGCCACCACTCAGACCCCCGCATTTTCTACCTCTTGCAGTTTATAGAGGCTCTTGATATCTACCAAATTCTCCTCGCAAGCTTTTTAAAGGTGAGTGTACGTAACTTGTGGCTAGCCCAATTTTCTGTGGTACGTATTCTTTGTTTTCTCTTTTCCCAATTTATTTCCTATTAGCCCATAGGATTAAGAACTGGCTGTGGCCAAACACTTTTTGAATGTTTTGAACTTGAATCTTCAAATTTTCCTATGGGAAAAAGAACTTCTTTCTAAAATACCCCCCCTAACCCCTCTTTTTCCTCCAATTACACATTTCCATATAGAAATTAAATCAGTTCTTTATCTCTTCATGTTCATACCTGCCACATTAAAACAATAGCTCTAGTTTCCATTCCTCTTGTGCACATTTCATCAAATTTCTTCCCAATTGATAGTTTAGGGAGAATATAACACAAAAAAAATTGCTGTAAATACCTCCTTTTCCAAAGAGGAAAAAATTCTGCTCAAATTCCCAAACATATTCAAGGCTGTTGCTATGTATTTTCTCAAATACACGTCAAATTGTCAAATTCTCCCAGCACGTCCCCAAAAGGTTTGATATAAGCTTTGGGAGAAAACACTGCACAGGTTTTTAAGTTACATGAAATTAGTTCACATCTCTGTTTAACGGCACTGCCTGGCAGCAGTACAGGCTGGGCTTTTAGTAACAGCTTATTTTACAGCTTCAAAGGAAAAGTTCCCCAGTTTTGCAATCTGAATTTGTGCATTTGAATTTGTGCAACAAATTTGAATTTGTGCAACAACATGCTAGTTGTCAATACCAGGAATACTTGTTGCTTGAGAAAAATGAAAGTGAAAACAAGGGTGGAAACAGTGTGCAGTGTAAAGCCAACGGGAAGCTCACCTGAGATGCCCCTGCCTTTACAGTGATCCATCCTGCTGCCCCTCAGAACAATGTTTCTCATACTCGAGCTGTGTTCCAGATGCAAAAATTAAAGCGGTAACCCAGGAACTACAGACAGGATCTAGAAAATAAATAGACACCTTCTCGGTAACAGTGGTTTACAAATCACTTCCCTTCTGATTCACCAAGCTCACAGAAAATTGGCTGCTGGAAGAGAGCCGGTGCCATTCCCTTGCTGAACAGTCACACGCAGGCTGTGATCCTGCCATGCCTCCCTTACCCCCTCCCTTGACCTTCCTCAGATACGCTTCAAGGAGGTGAAAAAAAAAAAAAGTCGGACGCCTGGAGGACCACACTGCTGAACGACTCTCCGACGATGCTGATGCTCTCTGGCAGATGTGCCACTTGCATGGCCCGTGGTCGTATCGCCCTGCAGATCCACGCAGGGACCTGGTGGAAGCTGCCACGGCTCCTTTCTCTCCTGTGCACTTAGGTTTCCATCACTCGGAAACCAAGGTGCCAGCAGTACGGATGCAGGTAGGTCTCATGGAGTGATGGCAACAGGTTTGGCCAAGGCAAGGAGACCTAGGAGCTGGGAAGTGATCCCGGTTTAGACACAAATCCTGGTATTTTTTTCTACTGGTGACTTTTTTTCTACTGTGTCTATTTGTGGAAGCTCCAGCCAACCAGAAACCACTCAAAGCAATGAAAATGTACCATGAAATCTGCAGAAGCAGCGTTTGGCATTTTTACTTTAGGTTTGAGAGCAATAGGGACAAGGAGAGGAGGACAGAGGAGGGTTAATGCTGCTATGATCCATGAGGCTGCTGTTGAGCCACAGACACATTTTAGAAGCCACCCAGCTTTAGTCAGTGTAGCCACAAAGAAGAGCATGCTGCACGGCTGGATGTTAGTGCCTTTCCGCACTCACAAAAATAACTCACTCGCTCCACGCCTCAGGTGCCCTCTTCATAAGTACAAATAAAGTTTCTCTCCAGCCAGGATTCATTAACTTCAGCAAAGCACTTAAGAGTTCAGATGGAAGTATTTTCTCTATAAACATAAATATAGGCCAATAATATTGCACACTGAGCTACCATTCCTTTAAGAAATGTACCTGAAATACATTTAGCAAAGTAGAAAGGTTTCTGAAGGATCTGTATGCTTCCAGAAATTTCAGAAGGGCTCAGAGAGCAAAGGCTATGAGCTGGCTCTGCTCCATTAATGTAAGCCCTGCTCCATTAATTTTGGTCTCGCTTTAATCGGGCGGGTTATCCGATATAATTTTCCCAAGACAGCACTGGACATGTAACCCAAAATTTTCCCCTCTGAATGTTAACAATAACAGTCCCTTTTGCCAGAAGCCCTTTACAAATGCGTGGTGAAGGAAACATCACCAGTAAATTAAAAAGGGCTGTTGGACACCTCATAATATTAATTGGTATTTTATATCTCTTTATATGTTCAAAGCAACATGCACAAATTAGGCAGTTAATCCCAGCTGCTCAGGATTCTCCTGCTCTGCTGCACTGGCCAGCTCCGTGCCCGCCCGCGTGGCCCAGGACCCCGTGCCAGAAGAAAGATGGATGGTACGACCTTGTGTATGATGGCCAGCAGCCTTGAGCCCACCTGGCCACCCGTGGCATTCCACCAAGCCAACGACCATCTTTTCTAGCAAGCTTTTCCACACATGGCCACTTACCAGAAACTATCCAAGCCTCAGACTCAGCAAGTAGGGGAGGATGGGGTTGTGTCCCCCCAGGTACCCTATCCCCAGTTTACAGGTGAGGATGCCCCTGACAGCCAACACTCTCCCCGTGTGCTCTAAATAGTGGAGGAGCCCCTGGTTCCCTCCAAGTTGCCAAGGGCATCGCCATGGGATGGAAGACCCCTGAATCGGCAGCAAAGCACGATTCGAACTTCAGACCCTTTGAGACCACACACAGTCTCCCCAAAGCTTTGCCAGTCTTACCTACCACTAAAAATAAAGTTTATTTTCCTAATGCAAAATACACTTATAAACAGGCTAAGCCAAACAAAGCTCAAGTGTCCCCTCCTCTTCTCTGGGGAGAGGGTAAGAGCGAGGATTTTTCCCTTCTCTCAACAAACAGATGCGTTTGGGCAGCTAAATGGGTTAATGCACATGGCTGAACCACAGGGACCATCCACGTGGGAAAAGTGAAGCAAAAGCTTTTAGGCTAAACCTCGGCAAAGGAGATTTGTCCTGCTAATGAAAACTTTGATGAATGTGTCCTACTGTCTTTCCTCAGTCCCCCATTTCGCTGCCAACTGGGCATCGTTTTGAAGCATTACATAAAATACTGGTACAAGTTACTGATCTCTGGTTGGGTCTCTGCACCAAATACACATATATAGCTATAGATAATTCTTTTTTTAAAAAATAGAAATTATTTAAATAACTGAAATGATAGCCCATCGAGATCAAGGGACAAATTGCCTTTGATTTTAACAGAATCAGGCCTTCATGACACGGTACGTGTTAATCCATGATAAATGCACGTGTTTTAATGATGGAGATTAGCTAAAGTAGGAACGGCTTGTCTCAGATCTCTAGACTCCTTAAATACAGGTCCCCACATCCCTGTTTTGTGGGTTCTCATGTTGGAGCACTGTGGTATTTCACCTACCTCTGCTTTAATCTTATGAGAGTCAGTGGTCGTGCAGAACTGTGGGGTTTCAGGGTGGGGGGATTGTCAGTGTTTGGGTTTTTAAATTAAATCTAAATAATCTTTAACTGTATTGCAATCTAGGAATGTTTAGCAAAGGCATTTAAATATCCTCACTCATAAACCTCTCAAGCTGCACCAAATTCAAACCTTGAAATTAAACCCTGAAAGATTCCAGGGCCAGATCCCAAACTCAAAGGCACACTTTCCGTGTACCAGCGTACACCACTTGCTAACGGCACCCCAAACACCCTGCACACACCATGTCAGAAGGAAGCCCAAATGCTCACGCAGGTTCGGTGACGTGGTGGCCCAGTCACAGGAGGATCAAATTGTGTCCCTTGGTTCATCTCCAGAAGTAATGACGTTAGGTGAGTTGCACAAACCCCTCTTGAACAGGTAGACTGAAGGAGATAAATGTGCACACAATTGCACACAATTGAAGCATTTTAACTGGTTTTTACGCTTTCACTTATTAAAAGAAAAAAAATTTTAAAATTGGTGCTTATGCAATCAGTTTAACATCACCTACTGCACCTTTTTTCCCAAACCAGCAGGACAGAATTTGATATGAAATTCAAGAAAGAAGCCTCATTTTCTCTTGCTTACGGCAGAGCTACATTGTTGTACTCTTATTCCAATTTGCTCTTTGTATTTTCATTTCCTGACAGTGACTTTTTCTGAATGTACAAACATGTAGGCTGGTTGTTTAGAAAAGCAAAATTGAATATTTCATTTTTGGTCTTTCTCTCTCTTTTCCCCATTCTGTCTTTTCAATAAACCAACCCAAACCCCTCAGCTCAAGGCTCTGATCCTGCCTGCAGCACCACCCAAGAAACTGCTGGCCGTGCAAAGAGTTGAACACTCACGTAAACCTCTCCAAGGCTGGGGGCTGAGCCCTCTCCACCTCCTAGGCTTCTGTGGTTCAGCGTGGCACTGACCATAGGGGACAGGGCGAGTGATGAATGGAGGCTGACAGGAGCATCGCTCGGTCGCGCCGCCAGAG
>NW_009614448.1:29190-45593 GCF_000690535.1 Cariama cristata | reverse complement strand
CTTCAGCAGAATGCTCAGCCGCTACCCTGCAGAGAGCCCTAGGAGACCTGTTTCTGCCAGCGAGGAGTCTCCCCGCTGAACCATGCTGGGTTCTTAGCAGGGCCTCACATGTAATACTAGAAAGTGCTTGTCAGCCCTCACCTTGCTCGAAGGATTTTGTGCCTCACACTTTCCTTTGGGGCAGTTCTTGCTCCTCATCGCAGGTGAGAGGTGCAGCCCCATCACTTCAAGAGACGGTTTACCAGACACCACGGGGCAGTCTAGAGGAAAGGCATGAAAAATGGATTTTTGTAGCTCAAAAGCGGGTCTGTCCAACTAAAGCCTGACAGTAGTTTTGCTCACTAGGGAGTGTAAGAGCTCTTAGTTGCAAACGTGTGTGCAATGAGACACCGTGCTTACCTGTGTTTTTCCTCTGATACATTCTTTTCAGATCTTTGCAAAGCAGAAAGGAGGTAGGGGTCAGACCTGCAGGTACCATCCAGGTGTAACGGGTCCAAATCTGGTCAACAGGACTCACCCACCTACAGCAGGTCTAAACCAACACAAGGAAACTCAGCCTGCCTCCGGCCGCACTTGATATGATCTATAGATACACATTATATGTGGTTAATCATACTTACAAGAGCTTCATATTCATTATTCAGTGAAATATAAAATATTTTCTTATCGATTAAATCTTCACTATCTGCAATTATTCCCCAGGGCACAACAGATAGTGAATCAGCAGGCACAGATTTAATTATCAGTTTTTACTGTAAGATGATGATGTTTATTGATACCACTATCAGACAGACACTGAAATGAAGCAGATGTCAATCTGAGGTTAAGCTCCAAGAGGCGCCTAGCAGTCTGACCAAAGGGACTGATGTTCATCAGATAATAAAAGAGGAGACCTCCCTCCCTTCCTCCCTCCCTCCGGAGGCCCGCACAGAGCTCACAAAAGCACAGCCTTGTTTCACAAATTCCTCCTCACACCATTTCCAACCCGCCCAACAAGTGCTTTGCCCCTTAATGCAGAGCTTTCAGCCATTTCTAGCAGACTGTTTAACCTAAGATCCTATTTTGCTTACAGAGGAACTTTATGTTTGGGTTTGCTTTATTTTTCCCCAGCCCGATGCCAAAGAAGTCAAAACCAGAAGTGAAGTGGTCACAAAGCTGTTGTGGTGTCAGAGTTGTGAGCAGAAAGCCTGTCACTGATTCCCACCGCTCCAACATCTGCCTTAAGTAAATCCACAGCAAGGCAAAACGCCGTTCTCCTGTTCAAACGATACGACGCAAAGGAAAGGGACCTTCAGTGGGGAAGGAGAGGACGATGAAATGACAGCAGCTTTCCACGTTTCTGAGTCTGCTGTCACCTTCTGGTGTTGAGAGCAACGATGTGATAGCCTATACATTAATAAAAAATATGCTGGCAGCTGACACTCACTGAAATATATTAATGTTTAACATTAGAACTTGCAACAGGACTAGCGAGCTGGTGCAAATGATCATTTAAATGGGTCATTTTCGTAGCTATTTCAGTGCTACACTTTTTTCCTAAAAGAACACTTCTGCCAGTTTCAGTGGAAGGTGAGAGGAAAAAAAATCCCGTCTTCTATTTTCTAGCAAAGCACTAGTGCTGCACCCTACAGCAACACCGTACATTTTGCTTTTATTATTACCATTTGTGGATCAGCTAGGGCATTTGTAAGCTGTACCATGTTGCAGTAGCATCCAGACTCTTCTGGTCTGCTCCCAACCCAGCAATGGTGTGGCCCAGCCCCGTGCACCAACTGGGTGATCTTGCTCTGGTCCTGCCTCAGGTAGACCTGGACAAATCTCTGGGCAAAGCACTGCAGGGCATGGCATAAAGAGGCTTTGCACAGGAGGGGAGTCTCATACACCCAAAGAGCTGGCTGTCTCAAGAGGTACAAACAAACCAGAGAAAAAGAGAGACAGATGAAGCACCACATTGTCCAACAGCAAAGAGAAGTTAGGTGGTGAACTTGGGACCAGAAGAGAAAGTTGCTGGATGATGTTGATTCATGCAGTCCCTTAGGCCATATTTTCTCTGTTAAGGTCAAAGTCAGAAAGAGTTTGACAGAAGATGAAGATACCCTCCTTGAGGTCCTGCTCTTATCACCACCCCCAGGTTGACACCTGGGTACAGCACCCTCAACAAGCTGATGCTGGTATATGTTTAAGATGATGTAAAATGTTGCTTTAAACTACTAGGAAAAGAGATTTAATACCACTGGAGACTGGCAGAGTTAATGAGATGGGGAAGCAATGATCCTTTTTTCCAATTAAAAAGAGAAAAAGAAGGAAGACCAATCTTTGCAATTTCAACATTGCGAGAGCAGATCATTCACAAGAAAGCCATGCTCAATCTCTGTGCCTAGCCAAAGGGAATTTGTGGTTTCATTTTGGGCCCTTTTGGACTGTTTTTCATGTCAAAATTACATACTTGCTATAATTTGTCTCTCTTCCAAGATTTACTGAAACAAAGGAAACATTTGAATGAGATTTGAGACAACTTCTTTCTCACCCGTCAGGAAGGTAATCCCCAACCTTCAGATAAATGCAGGCATGTGGTTTCCAGTATTCTCACTCCATATGTCTTCACAAACACCAAATAGATCTAACATAAGAGGACGGGTTTTTTCCCCGTAGATCAAAAGGTTACGGTGATGGACCCTGCCCAGGATGATCCAGACTTTCATCCATATAATGCCTTCATTTGCACTCCCTATAGAAATGCAGACTCCCTGGCACAGAAATCCGGAGACAGGTTGAAGGTACCAACCCGTTCCAGCACTTTCGATCTGAGTCTTATCAGCTGTAAAGTGGAACAAAAGCATAATGCCCAGTTTGGGAATTGAGCTTTACAGGTAAACCACTGCAACATTTTGACTGCTGTAACTCTGAAATGAGGAAGAAACTTCATGGTGGTGGTTTTGTTCTGACTCTCATTCCTAAAGAAAAATAGCGCTTGATGCTTTGTGTCAGCTCTCTTCCTCCGATATTTTGGAGTAAACACTATAGAGTAAACACTAGAACTCTTAAAATCTGCTGCTTCCCTGGTACCCTGCTTATGGGTTTGAAATCTGCCTTCATATGCTTGTGTTCATGCTGGGTTTGGGGAAACATCAATGAAAGCAGAGGGGATGGCTCCTGCGAAAGAGGAAAGAGGAAAGATGAACATAGAACACCAGATTTGCACCGCACCTCACCGCCAGCCCCAGTTAAAGGAAAATTTAATCTGTATATATGCATTCGTATGAGGAATTTTTGCCGGGACAGTTGTTTCAGTCACAAATCACACCTCATGGCACTCCAAGCCCTGATTGTAGAGTAGGTCCAGCCCTTGCCTTACCCCAGAGGCAGCAGTTTCCTCTGCTATAAAATGCAATCTAGGGTGAAAACTTGAGGCACCAAGCTCAAACAGCCATGATGCAACCGAAGCCTCCTTATTTCCTATACGAGCCACTGGGTCTGGCACTGGCATGAACAGGTCAGGCAGGGAGAACAGCAACCGGACTGACAGCTGCCAGGTCGGCTCCACCACTTCTTGGCTGCGAGGCCATCTCTCAATGCTTTTGCTTTTCTTGCTGCATGGCCGGATACCTTCCTGGAGCAGGGAGATGGTGGGGAAAAAGGAAAAAAAAAAAAAAAAAAAAAAAAGTGCTTTACATGGGATTTTCCCATTGGAGAAGGATGTGGATGTGCAATTAATTCTCTCCAAGAAAGCAAACATTGAACTAGACACAATTTTCTTCAAAATCCCACTGACACACCGATGCAGTGTTTAGCATGTAATATAGAAAAGCCTGTATGACACACTGTGGCATTTCTTTCTGCCATAAATGGACAGAAGTTATACATAATGCAAAGCCGTAAATGCCAACAGATTTTTGCAAGGATGTTTACATTTATTTTTCATAGCCCCGAGAAATCGATCTGTAAAGACATCCCATAAGAGACTGCATTTGGCCCTGAAATATTGTCCTGAGAGACTGTGTTTCTCTCTTCCATCTGACACATTTTACAGAGGGTATCAGCATACGGATTTGCACCTCAGCTGTGTCATGAGAAAAGAATTGCTATTGTTTTAATATGCTATGCTGGGACATTTAAAAATTGATATTGTCAGGTACTACTTTACAATTCCCATCAGATTTGTTGTAAAGCACACATTTATGAAATAAAATATTGCTGTATTCACCCATAAAACTCTATGTTATAACAGTACTGAGCATCTGGTTTTAATCAGAAGTCAGGAAATTCACAGTTCGAGTTGGAACTCCATCCTTTCCTAAACTCATTGTGTTTAACTTCTGCGACTCAGATGTGAACAGGTTCTACAAAAGTCTCATTGCTCCTGCTGTTTGCTGAAAGCTAAGCACAACAGGCTTACAGGTTTAGAGTGAGGTGATGTATCGGGGGCAATTCTGTTTTTTGAGGCTTCCTGAAAGGAAAACTTGAACAGCAGTAGTAAAGCAGGACAAAGAGACAACACGGAACATCATTGCTAATAGGTTACACAGTGGTGTTAGTGTTGTGAAGCAGGCATGTTTGAACTCAACTTTCAAATCCAAGCTCTATCTGAAAATGGTTTAATGCTTTCTAAGATTATGTTTAAATGAATTTAATGGTTCCTTTCTCTAAAACCACAATAGGGATCTGGCTGGTAAAAGACAATCAGGATTGAGCACCAAAATAATTTTTTAGTGTAAATCTATTCTAAACCATTTTGTTCATGAGTGAAGCAAAAATTCATAGGAGCAACAAAAATAAATGAATGTGATGCACACAAAGTTGTTGAATTAATGTCGGACAGATAGTTTTGAATGCAACGTCTAATCATTTTCAGTTGATCAGCTTTGCTAGCAAATAAATGGATTTTCATATGTGGGGGTTTTGTGAGTGTTCTACTGTATATTTGCTGTAAAAACAGTAAATATTTGTAAAACCAAACATTTACTGCATTCGCTCATTCATGTCAATCTTTTTTTTTTGAGGCCTTTCTCTGCTCCTACAGCCGAGCCATGTCCTCCGCTAGAAGTGTGATTACAAATTAGATGCCAAAACCCTCCCCAAGAAAGTAAATGGAGTTTCAAAGTATAGGAAGAAAGTTTAATGAATGCAAATACTCTTAAAATCTAAAAACAATTTGAGAGTTCTACAAAACCAGGGACTCCAGTGGCATTCACCAGATACTTAAAGGGAACTTCGACAAGTTCCTTTCAGCTATGATCCTCTACATTCACATGACCCTTCTCTGAAGCTTAGTCAAACCCTTGTGATCTGCAAAGTTCTGCAAGAAAAAACTTTTCATAAAGTCCTGAGGGGGAAAAAAAAAAAAAGGCAAAAAAAAGCTGAATGTCTCCTACCCTGCAGGACTGGAGCTGTGATGGGAAATCTTGCATACGTTTACCCTGCCTCTCAGGTTTCGAAACACTGATTGTATACGTTCAGCAAGAGGGAGACGCAACCGCAAAACTTACTATCGCTTCTCTATCCAGCAGCCAAGACGACAAATCATACACTCACAATTATATTTACCTTTCAGAGTTTTAAAGAAAAAATGTATCCTACAGCTCAGAGCACCAGGAGATGGATGCCACTTTCATCTAACATCTGCAGTACTGAAGCAATTCACTGCTGTGTCCCTTTCACCTGATAGGACAGAAAATGTTAAATTAAGTTACACATTTCTGGGAATATCTAAAGTTCCTATTTGAGAAAGTATCAGTTGATATTTCTGCTTAGCCATGGCGGTGAAGAAGACAAAAGGTTTTCCTCCATAAATTTGTGTGTTTCAATGGGGCTAGGTGGTCACTGGGCAAGATAGACAACACATGGTAAGTAGATACAGTTCAGGCAGGTAACCAACAAAAGGATGTGCATATTTGATCTACATTCTCTATTAGTTTGAGTGCAACAGTGGGCAGGTGTGTAAAGCACAATCCGGCGTGCATACAGGTTGCAGAGTGGCTCCATCACCGCCCTGCCCGGAGCTACTGAACCGAACCCACCAAGGCAGCACAGACCATGGTCACCCCCAGGCTGGGGCAAGGGTGAGGCTCTGTACCCCTGGAAAGAGCTTAGTTCCTCTGAACACCACATTCAGCTTTGTGAGATTTCTTGGATATATCCATTGTTCATTAGTGTAACAACGTCATCTGTTCTGTTAAATCCTTAAACTAATTCACTACGTGCTAATGTAAAGACAGAAACACACAAACATGCATACAAGAGAGCTTCAAAACATTGCACTAGAAATGGTAGTTTCACACAAAGAAATAATAGAAGGAGAGGTCTATAAAGAAGAGTTTATGTTAATTTATGTCATATGAGAGATGGTCTAGATTTGTCTTCAGGAAGGCCTGTCCTGGTGAGCCATTACCTTTAACCACTGTTTCTTCTTTCCCTCTCCCTCCTTTAGACCATTTGCAGAATAAATAAACTCCCTATTTCATTCTTATTTTTATGATAAGGAGATTTGAAACCCGCCAATCATTGTCATTTAAGGTGTTTCCCATCCTTCTGGGCCTTTGTTTGGTTTTACGTTTTTGAAGAAGCAGACTGTGGATGTTTGTTACCTATGCACAGCATGCAGGATAAATGCAAATGCCTAGGAGTGTACTAAATATGACCCTTTGATTTTGCAGATGGAAAGCAGAGGGATACTGCCTGGGTTACAAAGCCATCTAAACATAAGGCTGAATGACCTGTTACAGAACAATGGATGGTGAAAAAAAGTAGCAAAAACCAAACCAGAAGAAAAAATACACATTAAACTGGAAAAAGGTGAAATGTGAAATCTATCCCTTTCTATAAACACATGTGGAAAGAATAACACCTAGCCTTTTTATTTTGGCTTCTTCCCCCCCCCCCTTTTACATTCCAAGAGAAGATCTGCCAACTTTTGGCCGTATCCGTTTCTCTTCTGTTGTTTGCCAGTATTAGTGCACTCTAGCACACATTCTTTCCTAAGACTTCAAAACGAGTCATTTGTTAGGTCTAACTGTTTAAAGAACCCAGCCACCCTTCCCTCCTTTGCTTATAGCAAGCTGGGTGGTATACAGCACATTCGCATACCCCAGCTTACACACGACGGGTTTGGTTGAAATCTTTAATTGAAAAGACTCTTGAACCAGACTTCACACTGTGTGGCTTGTGTTATGGTAGATCAGAAAACCTCGCACCAGTACCTTCAAATGCTTCTAATGCTCCCTTCGTCCTAAAATATACACTGAGGTAAATATACCTGTGTTTTGCTTATCAAAGCCTCCTGATGCAGAACTTCAGTACTTCTGTTCTGTAAAGCATTTCTAAAATCCCTAGGTCTGGATCTGCTTATCATTGCACATACAAACAGAGGGTGAATTCACCTCTACGCAAAAGGTTAGCAGACTTCAACTGTTTTAGGATTTAGGTTGGATTCTATGGTGAACAGGCTCTAGACAAAGGGCTGAGTTTTACCAAGCAATCTTAGTTAATATCACTCAAAAATAAAATATTGAATGAGTTAGGGTGCACAGTACCCACTTTTTGCGTATAATAATGTGAGAATGGGGTTAGATTCTGATCTGGTGTAAAATGAGTCAAGAATAACAACTGTGCTAAAGCTGTGTCCACTTCAAACAGGTCTTAATCTGTCTCTGGAGTGGCAAGAAATGTAAATCTCAACCAGTTTGATTCCAAGTCCCCTGATTTTAATGTTAGCTTTGTTTAGAAGAATGTTCCCTTCTGCGGGAATTTCTTTCAAAGATCACCACACTGAGAGCTATTAGAATATAGGTAAAAATTCCTGTGTCCACCTCTCTCTCTCTCTTTCTTTCCATCTCTTTTTCTTCGAGTGGGGAGGAAGCTTGCAAGGACCTGCTGAGTTGTTTGCCTGATGCCACCCCATGAGTAGTGGAGTAAGGAACAGGACCAAGAGCTCCTGGTTGCTCAGTACCACCCTCTAACGTAGCAGCATCCTCAGCCACAAAGCTCGAATTTGCATTTTAAGGGAACGTTATATGGGATGCAGAAGAAGAGTAGGGAACCAGTGGCTGGATGAAGACTTCAGATTTGGTTTATTATTACAGCCAGACACAAGGTAGATCAGATCCAGATCCAACTGCCTTGGTAGTGTTCAGCTCTGGGGTCACGGTTCACTCGCTATTATCAAAACGGGCTCCTAGTGTGTTTTGATGTACTTCCCACAATTGATACAGATTATGAAGTATAAGAAAGGAGAGAAGAACTATTATGATTACAACATATAAAAAGCAGTAGGAGGTGCCTTGTTATACATCTCAGTCCCCTGGAGGTGGTGTTTAGCACATTTCCGCATTTAGGCAAACAAAACTCTCTTAGAGGTCAAAAAATCATTGTATAGTGATTAAGGATAATGGCAAAGCCAAAAAATGGACAATTAATACCATGTTTAGGCTCTCATTTAGGAGATTTTGCAAAGAAGAGTGTTACTTAAAACTAACTGCTGTTGACCACTGGAGAAATGAGGAAAGATACTATAATCTTATGCAATCCCAGTTTGGGTCTGTTCCCTTGACCTGGATTAACCTTTTTCCTTTTATCTGTATTTTAATTCCAAACACCTCGCTTGAATGCGACTGTATCCAGGTCTCTGCTAAAACCTTTAATGAGCAACACTAAGGTCAGCGGAAATAAGTTTGAAGTCTATTATTATTTCATACAAATACTGTAGGGATCCTTGAATCTCCCATAATTATTAGTGATTTTGGTCTCCCGTGAGATGTTCAGCATCTGGCTGTATTTAGTTTATTGATTTCTTTTTTAAATGGTTACCTTTCAAGAGCCATTTAAAAATACATGTTTCTCCTTCTTAACTACTTACAGGCACACATGCTGCACAAAGGCTGCACAGAACTTGGCCCAACTTTCTTTTGCAAACAAGAAGTAAACACTAAATATTTCTGTTTTTCCCTTGAATGAAAAAAAGGACAAATTTATATAGAGCACACTTTCACTACTCTCACATTATGACTAGCTACTGTTAATAGACTAATGAAATATCAACTGTGCATTCTCTCAGTTTATTACATCACACTCAAATGTATTGTTTTGTGCAATCAATATTAACAAAGATCATGTCCATTAAAATGTGCACAGTGTTCTGTAGACTGAATAAAGCACATAAAACTTGTTGGCTTTAATCAATAAAAAGCCCAGAGCTGCACAAAAATTGCTGGGTCATGAAACTATGAAGCTATTAAACTCTTTTGGTTTTTTTAAATAAATCACTTTTTTACATGGGCATGAGTAGCTAATTCTTTTATAAATTATTAAGTATTCTTTTCATTGTTTATATCATATTAATACCTCGAGGACTTATCAATGGACCAGGTCTCCAGCTGCTATGTTTCCAGTAGCTGCTCACATAAAAGTGAGAAATTCCCTTACATGGTGTCTTTCACTTACTTTTAAAAGCATTCCAAATTGGTTTGGATAAAGGCCGTGTGGGTAAGGCCAATATTGCTACAGAGACTGAAAACTGGTTGGCAGACAGGATCCCATGACCCGTAATGAGCATACAGTGAGGGACAGACTGACAGGGCCAGGTGAGGGATAACGTGGACAAGACTATTTGTGAACTGAAGCTCCTGGAAGGATGTGGTATAAAGTTGGATGTTTGGAAAGGTAACAGTGTCATGCTGTGGTGGGTGTGAGCAAAACCAAGGGTCTAGGACTCAGATGTTCTTAAAATTAATCTTGGAGATATATCGTAACTTACCTGGAAAAAAGGTAGCTGCCAGACTACAGAGTCTTGATCTATGAAGTGTAGAAATTCCTTCTCACCTTTGGTTTAGCTTCTGCTTGTGTCTAATAGAACAAAAGAGTCAGGACCATCCCCTCCAAAAAGAAAGTAGGCAGGGAGAAGACATTTTGGTTGTAACACCTAGGCTTGAGGAGGAAGACGTGATAGTGGCCAGGATCCAAATACAAAAGGGCTTCTGCATCTTTATAGGTGATTATTGCAGCAGTTGCCTCAAAAGTCAAGTCCCAAAATCTTGAAATTGCAGGACATTGTGGGCCCCTAAGGCTGGTTAGAAGGAACTAAGGCTCTTCACTGCTCTGAATCTAGTCCACCTCAGTACTGAGAGGTGTCTGAAAGTTAATCCCATGATGAATGGTCTTCACAAAGTTGGCTGTTGCTGGTCCACATCAAAACTGGCATTAAACAGCAGTCTCAATAAAAGATCAGAGGAACGCGAGCCAACTCTAGGCTGTCACCCTTGCAGATTGTGTTTGGGTGCATTCCTGGGGCTCTGGGGGAGGCTTCTAATGCCGCTAACATCTTTCCTTTTCACATGCACAGAGATAAAGATGGCAAGTTATCAGGGAGTGAAGCAATAACACCAAGTGTGTCCTGAAGACTAACGGAACAGCGTAAGCATCACCCTGAAATAACGAGATAAAATGACTCCCAATAAGACAAAACCACAATGCATGTTAACAAGGCAGAGGCTTCTCCTAATCCCATTCTGAGTAATTTTTTACCTTTTCTCTAGAACTGTTTTTTTTTTTTTTTTAATACTTTCATCCTGAAAGAGATTATCAGGATGGAAAATTTTTGCCTGAACAGATGAACCCCTGCAAAGCTGCAAGTGATGGCAAAAGGGACTTAAAATGAGATGTGTCATGCATTCCTATGACTAGGAACCATTGCATTGCCTATGTCCGTTATGAATGAGCATGAATCATTCCTCACTTGTTTACGATGAAAATATGGCTTTAGAGAATTGAAATGTAAATTTCAATAAAGTCAGGATTTACTAAACTAAACAAACTAGTTTTCTGCCTTGCTCTTTAGAATTGCCCAATAGTTTTCTCATTTTGGACTTGTCAAGCTTTCCCCCCCCCCCCCATGTTTCTAAATTCCTCTTTACAGCATAATAGAACACATTAACTTAATTTTTAAAAGTCAGAGTATACTAGTAGGATTTGAGGTCAATACTAAGTTAGCTACATACCCGGAAAATCTAATAATTTTAAAAGTTTTGGGGTTTTTTTGTACACCTGAAAAAGTTTAGCCAAAAAAAACCTGAGGAACCTCCAGCATTCAATCATTTGATTTCAACTGATCTGCACATAAAGCCTGAGAATAACATCTTGGAGACCTGTCTGAAAACACATTGTGAATCATGGATAATATTTCTAGACAAACAAGTAGCAACATTCATAACAGTAATTTAAATGTGCACAAAAAGGAGTATACGGCTTCTACTGGTTTATGGGAATGTATAACTAAAATAGTAAATAAAAACTTACCGTATTCAAGCTGGGATCTACCTGTAAGCTGCAGAAGATACTCCTCGTTAGTATAGACTCTCTGAGCAGTGAATGAAAAACCCGTGATATCTGCACGTGCTGCACCAACACATTACACACTGCGGTTGTATGAAAGCAATGGAGTTATCAACAAACATGAGATGGGTTGACTGAAACCAGAATTTTGCATTCTCTTCTTTTAAAACAAGAGGGACACCACGGATCTTTTTTTAATTTTATTTTATAAATCAATAGCTTTATAAACATACAAATAAACCAAATATATTATATTTGTGTTGAAATATCATTTCAAGGTTTTACACTAAAGATTATTTTGAGTTTAGAGCTGAGTTTAGGAAATGTTTAAAATTCAAAACACCCTAATTACAAAAACATATCAGCTTGATTTTCCTAACTCCTTCTGTAAAGAACACTATCTAATTTAAAATTAGATCCTTAGACTGAAGGAAAGCAAAGTAAACAAAACACAGGGTAGAATAGGAAACTAATTTGTAAGGAGTCTGAAACACCTTTGTTTAGACAAGATTCAAAGTTACAAATCTTTATTTTCTTTTACTGGGGAAACTTCTAACTAGATGTAGACTGTCATTCAACACAACACTTTGATTTTAAGCACACAAACATATTTCACCAGAGATAACCAAAGTGCAGGGATCAAAGTCATTTTACTGTCTAGCTCTCATGGAAATAAAATGCTTTACTGAATCAGGGTGTTTATAGCTGGACTCTCTTCCCATCAAAATACACAAGATCAGTGATGAACTCTGAAAGACCAGGGAATCCAAACTAGATGCTTTTAACAATGTTAATGAAATTAAACTATACTGAACTTAAAATCCAACCTACCAAATACTAATGGTTAAACCCAGTGGTTGCCCTCTCCTGAACACAGTTTAGTATGCCAGCTCTCCTCACCCACTTCTCTTTCCATGGAAGTGCCCTTGTTGCCTCTCACACAAGAGAATGCGTCTTCATTGCTACTAGTTCCAACTAACCTCTGGAAAAGCCTATTTTACAAGTTTATTCTGAATTCTGATTAGAAAACAGACTCAACAATTCAAAACCACCAGCAAAAATCACTTTAGAAGATAAACAAATCAGTGACAACTCTCTACACAACAGAGCATTATAATTTTTGCAATTCAGACACCTTGGGCTCAATGTTCTTACTGTTTATGCCAACATAAATCAGAACTGACTCTGCAAAGTTACTCAAGTGTGTAACTGTTTTGGACAAGAGGTAAGAGCCTTTCAATACTCTTTCCCATCGTTGGCCTACAGAGCTGGTAATCAAATGCCAACATCTCACACCTTCCTGGCAAGATTCTAAAAAACCAAAAAGCAGGATGGTAAAAACACAAATTAATAACATTTGCCACTATTATCCAGCTAATGAGCTGCTAGTGGTGGGCACTGTAGCAGAGTTTAAAGAAGGTGTCTGATAAGTTACAGGAGTAAGCTTCAAAGACAGAGGACTGAGAGATCCCCTACAATGAAAACATTATTAGTAACCTAGCTGATTTCCAGGTATCTTCCAAAACATTCTCAAAACAGCCTTAGGAAGTCAAGATCTGTGGTGAAAATCACTTGCTATGATAAACAACTAAGTTACAACTCTGTATACAACACAGCTTTATAAGTGAGTTAGTTCTCAAATAACTGGCAAGGAACTGTAGCTGTTAGAAAGCCAGTTAAAAGAAAAATTGGTGTTGTTTTCCAATTGTTCCCACGGATTTTTATCAGGCAGCACAAATCAGTTACGTGGAAGTCAGTCCAAACTGAGGTGCTTTTTCACTTGTTTGTCCCACTCCTCCTGTTCTTTTGGAGCAGCAACAGGCTGCTCCCCACACCAAGTTCTATATAATGGACCAGGTTTGGCTGCCAGACACACTTCTGTGAGGCAAGGACAGCCCCAGCATGTGCCTCCTCGCAGGGCTGAAAGCAGACTCAGGCCCACTGCCTCAGTCCAGAAACAATCCTGTAATGCTCTGAAGGACCAGCGTAGACTGGAAAATTTAATGGAAGAATCATCTTTCCCCTCAAATGTGACCTCTCGCTTCATAGATGTAACCATCATTAATACCATATGCTTACAAACAATCCTCCAGCCCACCAAACCTGAGAAACTTGGTGCTCACTTACAGAAGCAGATAGAAGAATATCTCTGGTGAAGTCCAAGAAGTTACGCTGGCCTGACAGCAGCACTGGGGAGAGGCTTAAAGTGTCCATGAGCAATATTTTAATAAAAAGGTTCATTTTTAACTCATTTTCCTACACCATTTTCCATTCCAGTTTCTCCGCAGTTGTCCTTCTGGTCCATCTTCCAGGCAGTTTCTGGATTCTGTGTATGTGTAAAGACCACTACTTGCAACAAACTCCATTAGAAAATACTTATCTTTGACAAATCACCCACTCGTCTGTTTTCCCCTCAGTGTCCTTTTAGCAGGCAGTTAATGAAGTCAGCAGCAGTGACCCTTAAAGTGATACTTACAGAGTACTCACTGCTAATACATTGCTTAGAGCAATTCCTCCAAACAGATGACAGGGAAGGAGTGGCAAGGACTTCTCTGTTCTGTTTTGATTTGTGATTTGTTTTTTTCTAAAGCAGATTTTAACGAAAAAAATCAGGGTTGCTTCAGTGTTCCATGAGTTCCGATTCTCTACTGACTTCATCCTTCCTCCTTTTCCTCACTCAAACTCAGGCTGCTTCTAGTCTGGCTGCATCAGCAGGCTGGCTGGGCCAAGCTCACAGGGTTCCCTTTCCAGGAGGGGTTTGGGGGGGATGCTCCAGGGAGTCTGGGGAGCGTCCTTCGTCGCTCCCATGGGCTGACGGGATCTCTCACCAAGAGGAACCTCTTGTCGACAGCCTTGTTCTTTCTCCTCTTCTGCCAAAGTCTCTGCCGTTTTGTCACGTGTTATAGGCTGTTCTTCCACTGGAGAAAATGGGTATGTATTACTGAAAGGCATCTGAGAAGCTTCACAACTAAGCTACAAGAAAGCTAATGGCAGCTTTCAAAGGAAGCACAGAATTGGGTTCAGAAAATTGCAAAACCAACTCATGTCAAAAGAACAAAAAAAGAGGCAAAGTTAAGAACTTGCTTCAGATTTTAAGAAATGACTTGTCCTAAGCAAGTTTCATGGTTTTCTGTTTTAATACATAAGAGCAGGAAAAAGAATGCCTGTGACAAGAAGATTACTTGCCTGGCAAAATTAAAGCCCCTTCTCCGAAGTCAAAAGATCTTAGAATTATTCACTGGCATGGCATAAGAATTTTATTTAACGCGTTAGAAAAGCCATCACATTATTTACCAGTTTTGATGTTTAAAATGGTTGAAGCACTTTTGCTAAAATTCTCAACTACGAAAAAATCAGACACCTGCCATGGGAAATTCTGTTCCAATAGCTGCGTCTGATAAAACTATAAATGAAAACAGAGCCTCCAAATGGGAAACATCAGGCTTCCTTCGCTGGACAATACAGTTCCACACATGTTCACAATGTTAGCCCAACCAAGTAAATGTGAGGTATATTTTCTACTGACAAATAAAGTGACTTCCCAACATATGTCTAAGGACAGGATGGGTAATTTTGAAAGTCTTGCAAGATGCCCACCCATTCGAGTATCCCCAAACATTTGTCTTTGCGTATTTCTAAACAACTGATGCAAATTGGGTTCTTTAGTAACTTCTGTAGTTAGGAGGTAAATAAGACAAATGGTTAAGGATATAAGTTTTTCTCCATCAGTTCTCACCATCTGAGCAATTAGGAGATTCAGTTGCCATTTCCTAAAACTCAGAGTGGTCCAGCTGGTAACCTGTGGGCCATGGAAGCCTGTTGCGTGCTTCTGTGCTGCCTGCTGCCTTTGCACCAGGGATGGGGGGCACATTTCCTTCATTCATCTCATCTTTGTTTAAGCACCAAACACTCCCCAAGCAGTCAAACATCTTGTTTAACACAAAAAGCAGAACTGTAGTTGCTGTCACAAGGCAAAAGGTTTCTGGGGAGACCAGGACTCCTCACACCATTTCAGTTATCCTGCCTGAATGAATAAGGCCTGTCAAAGTATATTGTTCCACAGATATATGTTCCCCATCAGTATGATGGGCATAACCTCACTTGCTATGAAGCAAACCTGTGAAGTTCTATATAAATGCAAAAATATGATCTTATTACTATCACGAGAAGCATCTGGCTTCTTATGAGTGTGAAAGCACTGTTGTAGTGTAATTCCTCATGAATAATTTGCAAAGTGAAGGACTGAATGGTCTCTTCACAGCAATACAAACATGGCTTCTGCTGTGCACAGAAGCTTTAAACAGGCCAGAAATACAATTTTGATTTCTCTATCTCCTCTATCAGCCACTCCTCCTGCTGGTACAAAGCTGAGGAGAGATATAATAAGGAAGGAAAACCCACTCACCGTATTCTGAAGGACAGGCAGGATGAGGATCTGCTGTCTCACACTCAATTAGACCAACCACTTTAGTCTCCAGAGAACTGTTACACTCCTTAACAACTGCAAACTGCAAATACATACAACATGCACAAAAGATACAGAGCCCAAATTAATATAAAATGAACCGGTTTTCTGAAACCCAAGAGGAAAACTAGAAGGGCCACACAATCTAACCACAGCAAGGGGAAAAAGGTCATCCTGGCTTCTGGGATGCCCCTTCCCCTGCAGATAATTAAACATTTGAGTTGATGACAGCCCCGGTCTTTCTTTGGAAAATGCACAGTCCCAGTCTAGTAAAGAACTACCCCTTCTCTTGCCTTGCAAATCAACCTTTCCAGATGCAAGAACAAAAGATCATGAAAATCAACCCTCTCCATAGTACTGAGGGCCACTTTTGAAGTATGAAAGGGACCTGCGACCAGCCAGCAGGAAGCCCTGTCAGACCCAGGGAAGGGAGCGAGCCTCCCTTTCTGGCTCTCTGCACCACCCGGGGGGTGCGGTGCCATCGTCCCACGGGGACAGTGGAAGTAACACCTCGGAAGCAGAAGGTAGGACCCTCTAGGGGAACGTGCTGAAAAGACCAGGGGGGAAATGGAAAAAAAAGGGGTAGAAGAAAGCAATGTGAAGAACTGTGCTGAAA
>NW_009614448.1:0-29179 GCF_000690535.1 Cariama cristata | reverse complement strand
AGAGGGAAACTCAGTAAAGGGGGGATGTTTAAAGAGCAGAAACAGGGAAGAAGAGAAAACATCCATAAATAAGATGTTCCAACAGAAGGACTGACAGATTCAGTGGTCCAGGTGGATAATTGGTGGATTTATGCAGCTAAATCACAGACTATTTAGGCATCAGTTCATTTACATAAAATCTGCAGGCCTACAGCTGCTAACCCACATGTGACAGACCCTCAGAGGAGATTCAGCTCCTCGCAGTTCTGCAAAATATCTTTGGCTGCGCAAAGCAGAACGCTTGCTGGATGAAAAGTTTCAGGACAGCATCAGAATTCAGGCATGTGCAGAACTTTACTAAGGCTTACATATCCCCAGGACAAACCTAGCCTGGCTTATGGATCTCTAATATAAATGTGAAGAAATACCCTGGCATACCTTCAGCTAAATGTATTCATTCACATGGCAGAATAGAAGTAAAGGGAAAAGTGAATGACACTTGGACGATTTATAGGTATAGTTTCAGTATCCTGATACCTAGCATTTGATATGTGTGATAGCATAAAAGCTTGTTATCCTCCACATTGACCTAGATGGGCAAGAACAAGAAAGTCTTCGCACTCCCTCTCCCAGCCTCACAAACGAGCAGTAGCACTGTGGGCTACAAAAGGAGTGATTTCATGAGCTCTTTCCAGTTACTGCGTACATATCATCCAGTCCCCATACAAAGTCCTTCATTAGGATTATTAATCCTGTGTAAATCAATGGCACCTAAAAACCTATTCCAGCACCTTAAGAGTTGAAGAGCTACAGAGTTCTCTGTCCCTGATGTAGTCTAATCTCTTTTTTTACATAAAGCTCCCCAATAATCCACTTTAAGTGAACAGTAGAAATGGACAACTTCCTGCTGCGTTTTGGCAACTCCACAGTTTGTAACCTGAGTGCACGCATGCATGAACTTAACGCAGTGAACTGAACACTCAATGGCTACATGAGCACAGAGAAAATCACATGCGTGAAACCACAGGAATCCATTACTGTGTAAGCAGCAATAATTAGCTAAGGGTCAGTGATTTCCTCTTCCAGCCTGCAACCAGCCATTTGCAATAAATTGCTTTATTAATGTATTTGATGTCTTCCCGTACAAGAACACATGGTGAAATTTAACATGAGTGTGCAATAGGTGAGTAGGTTGGATTTGGTTTTGTTGATTCAGTCCATTGCTTAGCTGTCTAATTACTCCTATATTCAGCAAAGATGTCATTGACCACTAGCATTAACTGGGGAGACGACAGCAGGTGAGGACAGAGCTGATGAGCTGCAGGCCTCCCAGGCAACAAGCTGTTTTCAGCCCCAACAAATGTTTCTGATTTTCCCAGCCTCAGATATTTTGCAAGCTGTGGTTTCTGTCTGTGCTGTGAACAAACGATGGCTTCACCATGATTCAGCACATTTGCTGTCCAGTACCTGGAGGAACAAAGTGCTGGTAATAAAAAGTCCACATGAGTATGCAGCTGGCCCACTAAGGAACAATAGGTCTTAACAAGGGTCAAGTCAATGCAGTACTCCCAACTTACATTTGATAGGGTGTTTCAGTCGCTACCCACTCACAAATCCTGCCAGACTCTCAACCTAAACCATTTGTGAGGCCTTCTTTGGGTTGATTAAAAATCCTTGGATTTGCACTATAAATACTCCATGATATTCAACCCCTCATCAGATTCCCAAGTAGAACAAACTCATCTCTTTCTGGACTTAAAGATTTGGAGCAGAGTCAAACTTCAGGCCATTTAAAGTCAAATTCTTTTGTGACCATGACTACTACGCACATGGTTCTTGTGCCTTTCCTGCTGTAGTTGGGTGTGGAAGGCTTTAAAACCTTGCAGTAATACCAATACTAGAAAAACATGTATGCAGCTACCCCAGTAAAAAGGTGTGTGCTTCACAAGAGTTTATCACCAGTCCCGTACAAGTATAAACTCTTCCAGTAGCCTTTTTCCACTGGCATGACTGTGCTTGTTTTGAAGAGTGTATGCTGCTTAGCTAATGTGATGCTACCCAGGCAAGTACGGTGATATTCTTATTCAGAGCTGAATGATACATGTGTGCAGACAAGTTCTCAGGGTAAGTCACGCCATTCTGAGAAAGGAGTCTCAGGCTGGGCACAGAAGTAGCCACAGATGCCAATTATGTCACTTTTCTCAACTTCAAGTTTCAGTTGCAATCACCCAGCAGTGCAATGTCACTTTAATGCCAGTGAGTATCAGATCCTTAGATCAGATCTGATGGAGCCAAATTCTCTGGTGCAACTTCAAAGACGGTAACAGAGAGAAGCCAGTACAACCAGATCGTGATGGCATTTCTACCTACCCCAGTGCAAAATCAATATTTTATATTTCCTCCCAAATTGCCTGATAACATCCTGGTTGTTTTCTTTACAAGGTAGCAGCCTCTAAAACAAGGACATTTAATTTCATCAACCCCCAAAATAAAGTTCAACATCTCGTGTAGCAGACACAATACTTGGCTTCCAAGAAGCCTTTTTGACGGAGGGCATACTTTCCTGTGAAAATAACTCTGTGATATGCCATGTCATCACATTGCCATTTCCTTAATTTAGAACACAGTTCCCCAACTGTTGCATTCAAAGCTAACAATAACACTGGCTAATGGTTGCAATACATCCAGGCAGCTGTGAACTTTGAGGGATAACAATGAGGTAAGATGAACTAGGGTTCACAGCAAAGCACTTGATGACTCTAGCAGTTATTTAATATATTTAAGATGTGAATTATTTGATGGATAATCTCAAGTGGATCCCTAACACTCTTTGATCCTTCCTGCTTCCCTTTCCACTCCACATTAATATAGTTACCCGAGACTTGCTGCTAGTAGGTGTCACGTTCTTATTGTCAGCGTGGTTGCTGGCATCTCTTACTGCTTCTGCATAGAGATTCTTCTTATATAGGTTTTGACTTCTGCAACAGAACAAAAGCGGAAACAAATCATTTTGCTTTGGGAGGAACAGATGCTGCTTCCTTTCACACATTATTCTATAGGTATTTACAGAAGGGACATCTATTTTGTTTCCTTTCATTGGTTTGAAAGGGTGTATTACTGTCAATTACCGCACAGTGGTTAAAACAAGCAGCTTGTCAGAAACAGAAGTCAGTAAGAAATGAACAAATGTTTGTTCTAATGTACCATCTGTAAAGGGTCATTCATTAGAAAAAACAATAGGCCTCATAATTTTAACTACCCCTTCCATTTTCTTATATTATTCTATTTATAACACATTCCTTTTATAAAGATTGAGGTTTCAGCCAACACAATGAACAGCATTTGTGGGTGAAGCTCAGAAATAAAAATCTGACTGTATTTTTGTACACCATTGATAGTTACAATTATGAAAGTCGCTCTGCATTTACCTGCATCATTTATGAAAAACAACAATTTCAGAAATTACTATGAAATAAACAAACTGAAAGCCTCAAAAAGCTCAGAACTAAGATATTTCCAGGAAAAAGCATCACCAACAGAATTAGCTCAAGGGGAAAAAAGGCTGAGAGTACAACCTGGAGTTTGAAAAGGATACAAATAATTAGCTCTAAGTGATCAGTTTCATAAATTAAAATAATAACAATTTTTTCCATTAAACAGCAATCATTTAACAAGGCAGCCCATATAGCCCCCAACATAGAAAACATGGTCATAAGAAAAAGAGCTCATTCACCCTGCTTGAGATCCAAGTCAGTACATCTTTACTGACTTTACCTACATGTTGTTTCTCCTCCTAGACATTAGCTAACAAAATTAATGTTACACTTTTCAAATTCCAGAAGTCCCACGTTATAGCATCCTTTTACTTGATCTGTTTTAAATGAAATTTAATAGATATATACCAAAGAAAATATGAATTTTCCTTTTATTTCTGCATCACATTCATATCCTAACTGGCAAAGTGCATCTGCCATAATTATCATATGTTGCTCCCTTCATGAAAATACAATGTAAATAAAATTTGCTTTTTGCTAGAAATGAGAAAGACCTGTCTCCAACACAGATTTTCTCCCCGGATTCTCTATAGTATGTTCCTGTGTATTCAAACACTTTAAAAAAAGTAATTGTCTCCAGCAGAGAATAAGACTGGGACTGTTAATACAAAATCAAATAGGTGTCAGATCTGAGGGTATATCCACAGAGCAGAATGCTGAGAAATATGGTAAATGAGTCCATTTTGACTTTTCCTGACACTGTGGCAAGGCTGCTGTTCATGTTTTGTCACCTGTGTGACACCTGTGTCACGATGTGCCCGTTCTGTATTGCAGCTCACAGTCCTGACAAAACTCGAGCCTATTACTCAAGAGTTATAAAATTCATTGCACAGAGCTCACACACAGGCATGGCCCTCAGCGGAATGTGCTGCTCCAGAGGATCACTAATTCTACATCTTACTTTACAGTATGCAGAGTAACAGATGCCAGACGGACTTCACAGGCACAGGATCACTAATTCTACATCTTACTTTACAGCATGCAGAGTAACAGATGCCAGACAGACTTCACAGGCACGGGAGTCTTCATACGCAACTGCGCACAAGCAGACGAGGCAGTGAAATCTAGTCGGCCAAGCATGGGCAAGAGGTCAAGAATTTCTCAATCTTAATCCAGTCCTACTGTCGATTTTTGCACAGCCTTGGCCAATTGAGGTGGAGAGATTGTGGGTGTTAAGTCTGTGATTGGGTTTTTTGTTGGAGAAGAGTTGTTTCCTTGCTTCCCAAGGAAGGCAGGAAACACTGCATAATATACAGTCAGACTATATAAACATAACATTAAGAATAACACAATGCTCTTCAGCAGACTACAGCCCATGAACAAACCAACACAATACTGTGGTATTCTTGGCCTCCAGTTCACACATTCTTCAAACTGGCAAGTGTAGATCTCCAACTTCATTTCCTCCAACTAAAAGGAGACAGGCATCTCCATTTTACAGGGGAAGGAACTGGACTATTACAGACTTAATTGGTACATTTCAAAATGGAGTAGATTATGTGAAAAAGCAGCATAACAATTTCAATCCAAATACTGGTTTCCAGACTCCAGTTAAATAGGGATTTTAGGTCAGTGATTTCATTTTGATCTAGTTATGCTAGTAATAGCTGCAGTACAAATTCAGTCAAGCATGTAATTGAAAATTTGTTGTAGAGGTAAATAGTTATATTGATCAAAAGCATTTGGCAAGAAAGAAGGGTAAATCAGGAAGAAATGACAAAAAAGAGAGGAAGGGAAGAGAATTAGTATCTTCACATCTTAAAACCAGCCATATTCTGGCTATTTTTCATGACAGTTTATATGACATATGTGGGAAATACAAGAATCTCACAATTTGTCTCTTCTGTATGTATCACTCCATGGATTAGCTTCTGAATCCCAGGTCATGAGAACAAACCAGGCTGTGCTTAGCTTTAATTCTGGACATCTACTATTAGTTAATAGACAATAAGAAACGTGTCAGCTTCTCTACTTTTATGGACTAAATATGCTAGGAAACATTAAATAAGAATGGAAGATATTAGCTGCTTTTGCAGCTTAAATTTTATGCCTAGGAGAGTCCAATTTTAAAATTAACCTAAACCACAAACAAAACCCCTGCACACAGAGGGGAGGGCTGCATGCAGCAGGAGACTTGATTGGATGCTGTCTGGCTTTTCGGTTGTTTACTTTTAAATATAAATATGCATTTAAACAAGAGCCTCTGAGAACAGTTATCTGCTGAAGTCATGGCCAAAAGACTAACTTACTAAATGCTGAATACTTTCCAGTCCAGGGGACATCGATGACAGTTAATTTCACATCAGACTAGGTTCTTAAATAGTGACTGTAGGGATCATTTTTGCCAGGAGAAGAATCCCAAACCTGCACAATTCATTACATGGAAAATGCCAGGGAGTACTTTTAAAACAGATGTGCCTTAGGCTGACATCCCTGATTTTACTCTTTCTACCGAACTGCTTTCACGTTCATTGCTGGAGGCATCACTGTGGAAGGCTGCTATTGGAAGGTTAGCATGCTGGTTTTCTCAATGGCAAGGAAACTTTCAGGTGCCACTCTACACTGAAAGGGAAGCAAAACCAAACTAATGGGACAGCTAGCAGAGAAGAGCAAAGCCCTACCACGACAGTTTCAGACATCTAGAGCTCTTAAGGGAGACCAAGGAAGAAGTAAATAGCATGCTCCTGAACACTCTCATCAATACAAATTATGACTCCTCTTCAAATCTATTAAGGTATATTCTTCTCACCCCCCCGAACATGTCACTCGCTAACACCAGGCAAGGCACATGCCAGAACTTTCTGAATTATTCATAGATCCAATTACTGAACAGCAAAAGAGTAGCAAGGATGACATGGCAATTTCCACCAGCTGAGGATCAGCTCACGTTCTTCACCGTGAGCCCTCTGTGAAAGTCAGCAGCACCTCGGCTCCTGTGCCAGAAGTTCACCGCGCGTGTTTGGAAGCACTACCTGCGGCAGTAGGCAGCCAGGGATCCCAGCAGTAGCAGGAGGACCAGCACCGCTACGCAGACCGCAATGATGATATTCCGCATCTTCACCCGCTCCGCGTGCTGCTGCTGCTCCCACCACTCCAGATCGCTGAACTGGCACCGCTCCCCGACATAGCCCGTCACACAGCTGCCAAAAGGAAGGGGAAAAAACCCCAGATCATCACTTCAGTCACCTTGCGTATTGATTTACCATTGGCAACCGCTACAGAAGTATCTGGCTGAATTTAGTAGTGGCGAAGACAAAATTATTTTAAAGGAATGGCTGTTGAAACCTGTAGAATTCAATATTAAAAGACTTTTTTTTTACCGTAAAGCTATTGAATTACCTATAGAATTATACAAAGAGATTATAATTTCCAGATTCCAATGGGTAAAGAATAGAAGAAATAATTTTCTCTTAAATCCTTCTGTGTGAGTAGTGTTTCCTAAGATTTTCCATTTAACTGTTTCCAGCAGCAAGCTTCCCTGTCTTTGAAATAGGCAATATAGGACTTGTATTTTCAGAGTAATTTGGTTAAAGGAATCAAATTTTAATCTGAATTCTTACTTTAAAATAAAAGACGAATGAAAGTGTTTAAAAAAAACTCGAACAGGTTAGAAATACCTTCATAACTTAGTTTTAATATAAGCTTCTTCTGTAGGCAGTTTGTGTTTGTTTGTTTTTACCACTGTAAAACCCAACATAGAAATATCTTATCAGTGCATGAAACTGTCAAAACAAAATTACTAGAAAGTGAGAAATATATCAAAAAGAATCTCAGTCTAGTTCTACTGTCCAAGGTAAGAGACATAAAAAAAGGAAATAATAAACGTAAAAAATAAAAAGTCTATTCAATTCATAACAATCTCTCAGCAACATAGGCTCAAATCCTTCTCACAATTCTTATCGGTCTAGTTTTACTCAAGTCAAAAGAGCTAGTCAAATGAGCAAAAGAAGCAGGATTTGACCTGCAGCAGCTTTTACCTAATGTCCTGAAATCAGGACATTTATATCATCATTCATTATTAAATCAGGCAAAAGCAGTCTCACTCTGTCACAAATTAGAATGCATATATGTTGGAGGGCACAAAAATGCTAATTTCTTAATGTAACTTCACAATAAATTCCAAATAAGATAGAAGATCTACTTTCTAGTGTAGGAGCTTTTATTAATTAAAACACTAATCACATTTGGTATGTGATTTTTGCTAGATATTTTTGCTAGATAACATTTTTCCATGACTTCATTTTGGTATTTAACGTGTAACAGCCTACATGAATGAATGCTGCCATCTACTGAGAATTGAGCAAGGTCCACACACAAACCCTGACCCCCAAGAGCACGGCTAAGCACAGTTGTTCCTTAATTTTTTAAACAGCTTTCACCTCCAGAACTGAAGAATATGTACATTTGGATTCTTAGGATGCGCTAACACCTAACAAATAAAAGAAAAGAGAGTTGTGATCCAATTTGAAAGTTCTGCATTTGTACACTCTTCAATTTCAGTAGGAGAAACTCAGTGAGATGAAAAACGATAGTTTTCAATGCCTCTCAAATTTACACTAAAAATTCATAACAAATACCAGAGATGACCAAGAGCCCATCTCCTGTAATGGCTTTGCCCAAGGGCTTTGCTGAGCTTAGGAAATCCACAGCACAAAGCATCCACTTCATTCCCACGTACATACATGAGATACATGCTTTTCACATTCCTGCAGGTACAGAGGTCTGTAGGCAGGGAACACCACTCATTTAAAAGTAAGAAAGCCTAGGATTTGACGGTGCTTGCAGGAATGGCCTGGTACAGAGGTTCCTGCAGTACAATACAAGGAAGATCTGGGGGAATGGGGGGGGTCAAAGAAACCCTTCAGCACAAAGTTTGCTTTCCTCGCTCCACGGTTACACCAGGGCCACCCAAGTTACCGAGACAGAGAGGGAGATTTGCCTACTATGGAACAGCATCCATCCTCTGCACAGGTCCTCGCTTACCAGGTGACGTACCCCGAGGGAGGAGGCAGGCATTGGATTTGTCCCACTGTAAACACTTTTATGCTTGATTTTGAAGAAAGATATAGCACAGATTCAAATATAATCAAGTTACACAATTAAACTCCAACACTAATGGTTTTGAAGAAATGATTACCCCATGGGACTAGGCTGTCACGTTGACCAGGCCAAGGCTGACTTCTGGAGATAGGAGATTCTCTTTGCTTTTATCAGTAACTGCATTTGGAGAACCAGGAATTAGGTTTCACAAAAATATCAAAAGGGGGAAGGACATCTCATTTTTAAGGTCTCGTTGCTATTCTCCCTGTTTTTAAGAGGACCATCATGTTGTACCCTTTCTGCCAGGGACTAAGACTCTTAGACTCTAAGGGAAGATGCTGACACTAGACTTCTCCCTAGTCCCAGTCAGAGGAGACGAGACAGAAGTGTCCTCTTGCACCCCAGCAAGTGCTACACAGGAACAGCAAGGCCAAGAAGGAGGTACAAGTCAGCATGATACGTACAGGAGAGACAGCAAGCACCTCTTTCACAAAGCCATGAGCAATAACTCATTTAACAACTTATCTTACATTTCCAAAGCAAAGTATCGAGTGCTTAGGAAACAAATCCAATCCTACTATTAATTGCATTGGGTATGAATGGAGTGACCACTCACAGTAATCACGTACAGAAAAGAGCAGAGTCTAGTGATAATTACTAGCATGAGTGATGAACAGATAATTTAAGGACAAACACTTCACTGTCCGGACTCAACTGAGCCCTAAGGATACCATACATCAACATAGACAATGTAAATTTCTGTACGTACTTGCAGGCATAGTCTTGTAGATCAGAAACATAATTGCACACACCACCATGGAGGCAGTACGACTCGTACGAAGGAGGGCATCCCACAATATCGCCTTGCACAGGGTGTGTAGAGTATTCATTGTTGACAGCAGTTGGGGGGACAGTAGATTCTGAAACACAGGATTTCACAAAGACATCTCAAACTTTCGGCCGCATTGACAATGTGATCTATGAAAGAGTTCCAGAACTTCGAGATAGGAAAGTAGGTAAAAATCTCGAAATTTGACCAATTACTTGCATTTTACCTGTTTGCTGATGTTGCTTATCAAATTTAAGCACAGAGAACTTTAGATCAAAATACTAAATATGCTTGATTCTAGATTTGCAATGAAAGACCCACAGAGGTTGGCTGAGTTCTGTCTATTTAGATGTGTGAGTACAGCTTTGAAGAAAAACTGCACTGGCTGTCTATCACTTACAGTTAAATGATTTTTGCAACTTATGCAGCTTTAGGGTATGGAAAATCTCTACCATGCACAAAGTCAGATGTACAGGTGAAGGGTGACTGTATTTCATGCACTTGATCTCAGACTGAGAATTTTTCACACGCAACTTGTCTTTCTTATGCAGATTATTTCTACTCTGCTGCCATCCAGTTGATTGCATCTGTGTGTGACTGCAGACCACATTTTTTTATTGTTTCAAGCTAGATCGGGTACAGATAACAGCATCACTGGGGAAGCAGGGAACTCTATTGACCCAATTCTTCAAAGGGTTCTGCAGCCTGCTCTGGTTCGCACACACAGATACCCAAACTAGCTAGTTTTAGAGGTAGCTTTAGTATCTCTGCACAGCATGACCTACAGTGCAGACGTGCTCTTACAGAAAAGGAATGCGCTCTTGCCTACTCTGATGCTACAGCAAATCTATAGGTCAGAACCAAATATCTACATGGCAAAGACTTTCTAGCAGTATGGCTTAGCAGAAACGTGCCTAATCGCTCCCATACATTTATGGGATCAGTTTTATGACTCACACCAGTTTTATTGCAACATGACCTTCAATGACATTTGTTTTCAAAAATTTCATTTGCAGGAGAACTGCCACGGTAAAGAGCCTGAATGAAAAGGGATGTGTGATTTTAGTGAACCCCAGGTGTGACTGCATTCTGCAAAGAAAATTTCAGCTTGCTAAAAGAGCTTATTAGGCAAAGAACTAAACCAGTGTGTTACCATCCACAAAGACATGGGATCGAACCTACAGCTGAGGGACCTAGAAGGCATTACTTCCAAATCATGCATCATTTAAAATCATCATTTCCTGAGTGACACCTGAAACTACTGAAACCTCAAGTAACTGAAATGGGGGTGGGAATCCTGATAGGTGTTCTACGTAAAAAAGCCATAATTTCCTTCTGTTTTTCTGCAGAAACAGATCTGTGACAATCACACAGTGTCCCTCTACCATCAGACAGTCACTTGATCTGGAGTAAAATTCACCTTGATGAAGGGGGCTGACACAGAGTAAGACAATGAGTCACTCAGCTCTACCTTTTCAGAGAATGCTGCTGCCACATTGAGGTGCTGAAATGAGGGTCAGATAGTCACTAGTGCTGAACCTTCAGCAGCCCCCTTTGTTAAATAGTTAACCAGATTTTCTACAGAGTTTCAGAGTCCTTTTGAAAAATTAGCCACTGGATCTGAAAGACTAGCTTATTCTGAAGAATTAAATGAGACTGAAATTTTGTGCAGTTCTTCTGCTAGCCTTCTGCAGAGGGAAAGAAGGCACAGAGAGTTTGAAAAATTACATAGATTGAAATCACCTCCAAAAATGTTGCCTCCGAGGAGTGTTTACTTCTGTTGTTGATTGTAAAGGCCATTAGATAGATGTGTCATTACATTTAGACAGTAAAAATTAGCACTGAACCTTAATGTAGATATTTCCAAACTAAACTTGGATCTGGTCTCCTTAGCCCACCTCAAAACAGCCTCCTAAAGCAATGCTAAGTGGATCCACAAGCTGCTCAGTATGTCACCATACAGGGTTTCCTTAATTTCCTTGGACAAATAAGAATTCATCCAAGAGCACAGTTCTTAGTTAAGGGCCACTTCATTTTAATTGCTCACTCCGTTTACTCACTGCAACCGATGCCAGTTCCAGAAGCATCATCAGCACACGAGCAAGTGAAGTTTCCTTCTGTATTTGTGCAGGTTATGTTCTCTCCACAGGTGTGGGACCCCGTCTTGCACTCATCAATATCTGTCACCCAAACAGTCTGCAGTTAGAAGAACGAAATGCCTCAGAGCATCGGTTAAAAGGGCAGCAGTTGCAGCACTGCAGTCTCCTGGCAGTGGGGAAAAACACCGAAGAGCTTCCCTCTGCAAATATGCCTTCATGGAAAACGTAACGGAAAACCAACTAGCATACTTTCTATGCCAAGTAATCTCAGTCTCCCATCCTCTCAAGAGCTGGGAGAAGCTCTGCAGAAGCTCTCCACAGGGAGAAGGAAGGAAAGGCTTCCCCAGGAAAAGTAACAAGTACAGTAGAATTGAAGAGAAGACTTACTTGTACTAGATATATTCTCCTGGCATTGCTAGTCACAGCTTGCACCCTGGATGAGTATTAGACTACCATCTGTTGGCATTCTTGTATTAACACAGCAGAAGTGTTTGGGAGCTGGGAGTTGCCCGCCCCTGTACCACCTGCCTGGTCCAGTCTAAACCAAAAATTTAAACAGAAGGAAAGGGTCTAGAAACCTACAGTTTGTGTAAACGTGTGAATGAATTGAGCCTCTGAATTATTACGAAGACGCTCCCCGACTACAAGAGTTTCCAGGCTCAGAGCCTGTGTTAGGCTCATATATACTTCCTATATACCTCATGTATACCCCTCATCCCCATTCTGCTGCACATCCTCACCCTCACCTTTCTCTAGTACAGCCCGCAGTGGCAGCTCCTGCCAGGCTGGCACTCACCCCGCGGGCTGGCACCTGCAGGGTGCAAAGTGCCTAAGCACGCCCCTTCAAAGGTGGGAACTTTGAAAGGGTTCACATACCAGAGTTTGGGAGACTCCGATTCATTTTATGAGCTGTCAGCAGAACACATGTCCCAGATCTACTTTGAGGAAACAAAATCACAGATCTACCATCCCAATCTGTGTGAAATTATTGCTTAAACCACTGAGGTTTTTCCCACAGTTAAATTAATGGGATCTGGCCCATAAGAGTATAGAAAATTCAGAGCACTTTTAAAAGCAAAAATACAGGAACAAAACTGTTGCAGCATATTCCAAGAAATGTGATTTCAACAACACAACATGAACTCATCTTTTACCATCTCTGGATGTACTGACGCATTTCTGGACACTGTGCATGCATGCAGATGTCTAAAGCTGAAGTACAAAATCACTTACCTACCAGTTTCTGGCTTTTATAGTACATTTCAAGACACCAAATGCAAAATTAGTTTCAATTCTGTTTACATCATAACAACATTGCATCATTGGTAAAATCCCGTGAAAAGATTTCTTGCCATATTTTGCACTTCAAGACGATAATGGATTTTTTTTTCAATAATAGTGGTAGGCACCACAATCATTCTAGCTGAACAACTATACCATAGACAGGGAGAGCCCAGGGCGGCCTGGGGACATGCCTTGTAGGTGGTGCTGGGACAGCAAGAGGAGCTTGTCACTTCTGTCTGCACTTCCAAACATCCTCAAAAACATGAGCTCTGGATCTCTGACTACTGTAGGCAGAATGCCTTCTTGAACCTCCAGCCTCTGATACTTTCCACACCCTGCCCATAATAATCATATTGTTAATTTTTCAGTCATCCTTATCTGTGTTGAAGAACCAAAGTCCAGTAAAGACTATGCAAGTATTGCGTCAAATTTAATCGGTTTTAAATTAGGTTATAAAGGAAAAAGGAAAAAGAAAAGGACAAAAGAGAACCCACAACTCCCATAAAGCTCTGAATAAACGGTGTGCTAGTCAAATATTGGGGGGGAAAAGCTTCCTGTTCCTTTACATTTACTGATAAAATGGATTAAAAAATTAAGAAATGTAGGGAATGAACTAAAGTCCTGGCATTAGAGCTGGACAGGAAAATCAGTGGGTCTGATTATTAACAAGACTCTAAAAGTACTCAAGTTGTCAATGTCAACACCTTGAACCTCATGCCTATTAAACAGACCTGGAATTATTTGATGAGTATTATGACACACTCAATACCTGCTTTCGTTTATATTCATGGCAACGATTTCCAATAAAGCTCTACTGCTTCACCTCCACTTCCCTCCTCCCCTTCACTCTTCCTCTCTCTCCTGCTGCAGCTACTAAAAAGAGTGCAAACACTGAGAGGAGGTATCCACTGACAACTACAGGCTTCCCATATTGATCAGTTGCTGAGGTTGCCACACTTCAAGTAGGAAAGAATCAAAAAGGAAGAAATGATAAATGTCAATTGTCCAGAGGAGCCACTGTTACGATCTGTGCCCCCTACTAGATTTTTCAAAAAGAACCAGAACAGCTCATTTGACAGCCTCACAGCTTGATGCAAGGCTAACCCAAATCGTAAGACAATTCTCTTGCCTGTTTATCCTGCCCCAGCCTTCCAGACACAGCAGAGCTCTCACACATGCCCGTACCGTAGCAATGGACTCCGTCTCCAGTGTAGCCCTCCAGGCATTTACAGACGTAGCCCCCTTCTGTATTGATACAGCCCGACACGTTTCGATTACAGTGGTCCATATTTACAGCACACTCATCAACATCTGTGAGACAAAACAAGGAGACGGGATACATGGGTCATGCAACCATCAGGTAAATCGATAAAAAGAAATGTCTACATCATGAATCTCCCTCAGACTATGCTGTCACTTGTCATTTGGGCGTCTGAAGCACATGGGAAGTTAAGGGCTTTGTGGTCTTGGTATGAAATTCGATGGAGATGTTCTAAAAAGCCTAAGACAGTCAACCAGCTATTTTCAACTGGAGACCTAGAGGTTCCACAAAGACCACATGCTTCAAGAAAAATCCCATTTGGAAGGAACGATCCTATTCAAAACTAGCCTTATATTCTTAAACTCTACTCAGAGAGAATCTTTGTTTAGAGAAAGAACACATAAGCTTAAAAGAACCAAAAGGTACCACAATGAAAAAAAAGTTTACATCCATTTCACATTCCAATTTTTTTTTCCTTTCTATGGCTACATAGACTCCTGGGAGTCTTCACGCTTAGCCACCAAATGGTCAGTTGTTCTGTTTCTAATGCCTTCCTGTCTTGGTCTTTGTGAGAGAACAAAGTGCTTCCATTTATGTTGTATGCAAGTCCAAAAACTGAAAGACCACTCTCAGCAATGTGTTGTCTGATTGTTAGAGTCTCTCTCTAGTGCTAGAAAGAAACAAGAGCAGCACTTTGATATAAACATTATATCAGGAATACTAATTTTTAAGAGATTCCTTAATACATACTTCTAAATTATACATCAACTCTCATGCCTATAGACTGAGCTTTTATAATTAGGCAATTTTTACAAATAAATACATTATGCTTTTATTCTTATTATCCTCAATACTGCTTGTTAATATTAATAGGATTAATATTCATGACTCAGGGGAACATAAGGCATGTGATAATTAGCCATTTCATCTCGCGTGCTCTCTGCTTTCAAAACAAGCAATACCATTGACCTTTCTTTGACAGCTCATGCAGCAGAGCTGCCAATGTGAAAAAAGATAAATTTTCTTCCACTCCCCCAATCTACAGTTTTCCAGAAGGTTGTACTAATGTCTTTTATTACCATAGCATGATTTTCCCTTCCTGGTAAATCCTTTCAAACACTGGCACACAGCACCATCTTCCAGCAAAACACACTGTGCATTGACACCACATTCTAGTGCAGTGCAGTCATCTTGATCTATAGCATAAACAAAACCAAAAAAAAACACTAGATGCATTTGGACAGATCAAAGGAGGTACTGTATATATAAAAAAAAAAAACACCAAACAAACAAACAAAAAACTAACAAGAAAACGAGAACATACAGTCAAAGTTTGAAACATAGCTCTCCGGGGTTAATGATGACAAGCCAATACAATCATTAGAGCTGTCGTCTTTGTCTAGATGGAGTTGAAGTGTCATTTAGTATCAGGATTTCTGAATATTGTATGCAAAACCTATTGCACAATGTAATGATCTAGTGTCATCGAACACATGTAGAATTCAATGGTTTTACTGCAATCTTGTTCAGAGCAACTTAATACACTTATAAAATCTAAGGGAGACACTTTCACAAGTGTTCCAGATTAGAAACATTTGTTCGCTAGACCTGGATAATATTCTCAAGTTTTGTTGACATAGCAAAGGAATATGGAGGCAAACAACAAAGCAGTCCTATCTGGCATAATTGCATAGACCCAACTTCTCGTAAAAGGGTTAAGAGCATGAATGCCACCAGTCTTGATACTAAGCTTTTCTTCCTTTAACGCCTATGATTTCTTTCTGTTCCATAAATCTGTTTAGAGCCTCACAATAAACAGCAGGAAGACAATCATCAGACTCTACCTGATACCATGATTTCAGCCATCAACAAAATGCTGATTTTCTGCTTTTCCTCACTGTCCATATCCTTGAATATCCCGCTGCTTTGTGTGCTCTGGAGCAAGGTCTCTGGTGTTGGCATCGGCACTACCTCCTTGGGCACAGAGACTCTTCCTGAAAAAGACACGAAAAAAGTGACACAGACTATTTAAACCTACTGAACTAACTTCCTGATTTTTTATGACTTGTCTACTTTCCAACAATCACAGTGGTTTCCCTTTAAAATAGATGTCAGTATCCTCTCAGACTAGCCCATTTCTGGCCTCAAATTATTCCTAAAACCCCTCACTGGTGGATTTTCTCAAATACAAAAGACATGGAATGCAACTCATTGCTGACAATACTTGTCAGCACTGGACACATCTCTCTTACTGCTAACATGCCAAGGGAAAAATTACAATGGTCAGACAACATGCTATTGCCCCAGGACAACACCTCAATGTTTTCATTCTTCAGAGAAACCAGTGTTCATTATGTAGGGCAAGGTGAATATTTTCCAACGCTATCTGTCAGGATCCCCAAAGGTTTGGGGAAATTGTACCTGCTGTTGTGTTGGAAGCATCCAGAGCACGACAGGTTTTTCCATCTTGAGTTTTCCCAAATCCTGGATGGCACACGCAGTGGGCAACTCCAAAATTGTTTTCACAGATCTGATCACAGCCTCCATTCTCATAAAGGCAAGGATTTGCCCCTAATGCAGAAAAACAGGCAACTTAACAAGCTGCTTCTTCGGTCAACATCTCCTTTTAGCTGTGGAGAGTTGAAGCAGTTGGAAAAAGAACAAGGGCTGACAAAAACTAGAACACCTTTTTTTTTTTTTTTTTTTTAATTATAAACAGATGCATTTAGTAAAGTATAGATATTATCACCTAGCCTCTGGCAGGAAAGCCGATTTGCATACTCTCCATCTAATAACTGTAACACTTTTGGTTTTTTAATTTCCTTTATGATTTCTCCTTTAATATTTAGAGTCCTAACATTCCCTGAAAGAACATTACAAGGGCATAGGGAACCTGTGATTACCTTCTCTCAAGCGTGGTCTATTGAATTACTTTTTTCTGCTTACAGGGATATTGTTCCCAACAGAAAATCAAATTATTTGATCCAAAACTAATAAATCTTACAAAATCTTTCTCCCTGTCATTTGTTATTATTTGTGTGTGTGAGGGGTGCTAATAAACTAGGATAAATAGGATTTAGAAGACTATGGTAGCCTCGTGGCAATTGATCAGCATCTATTCTTGGGCATGAACATAAATATACAGAATCTGTTAGCATTCCTGGGACACATGCCCAGATGATGCTTTCAATAAATGCCAGCCTGACTATGCAAGGCCTTTTAAAGAGCCTATTTCTGAGAAGATAATCCTCTCCCCAAGGGCATCTATTCTACTGATATCAGTGAATAAGAGGAGGCTGGAAGGGAATGACTGCTTAATTTTTGCAGTATACCTGGTTTCGCCAAAGGATGAACTACAACCATTGATGAGGGTCTCAGCATGCTGCCTCGAAGACGTACCCTGTTTTGGCCGGTCTTCTTGTCCACCCTCATTAGTGATGGCCTAGCCCAGTCAGAAAACCAAAGGTGATCCTCAAACACCGCTACATCAAAAGGATGGCCTACAAAGAAATGAGATTTCTCATTTCCACATCTGTAGAACACACACAAGAAACCACATAAACAAAAGCAGTATCTGCATACAGGTCTACTTCTAACACAGCGGCATAGCCATAGCCACTTCTCCACTTTGGTGTCTCGTGGGGAGGGATAAGCATCCAGGAATGATGGACCATGAGCACATGTTACTTATGCTCTTAGCAGAGGAGGTGATGACACTTGCCTGGCTCAGTACAGTCTCTACACTGCTGTGACCTCCAACCAGATCAGGTTCACAAGATGCTTCTACCTCAGATATGATCATTTCTTGAAGCAGCATTGGGACCAGCCTCTCAGAAGTGGAATGCCTTCTTCCTCTGCCAGTAAGTGACCCAGTACAGAGCTGCTGAGGTACACAGCTCCTTTTGTTGTCTTCTCATAACAGGGAGGAGAGGAACTCACGGCATGTGTCATCCTGCATGAGAGTACTGGCACGGGGCAGCCTGGAAGCTACAGATACTATAGGCACGGACTCACGGTAGAGCCCCAAAGCCTGTGTGTGGTGGTCTCTGTAAGTGCCAAAAGTACACACAAGTGCAATACAGCAGTCCACACGTACATATAAATATACACAGAGATTCATAGCCAATTCATCACAATGCAAAATCCAAGAGTGGAATTAATTTTCCTCACTTTGGCTAACCAGCAGCAGTAGGCTGTGACTAGTTAGTCACTGTCTGTTAGCCAGCTAACTAACAGTAACAGCTAACACAAACCATGGGATGCAATAGATCATCCGGGCAGCTTCCTCTCTTTTCACTGATTGCAACAGGAACCTGGACACCAGCTTAGAGCCGACACCTAACACTTACATGACTAACAGTAGGTGAGAGAAATTCCACCCCAAGTTCAGAGTACAGCAATTTTTCCTTGGTCGCGTAGCATTATCTGCAGTATGAAAACTCAGATCCTTGGTTTGACTTCCCGAAAGAAGCTCAGCAATTCAGAATCCAAAGGGCAATTTCATATATAAGGGCAGACATACTTATAGATACAAAGATCTTTGCAAAATGATTCTGACTCTTTTTAATATCTCTGTTGTGATAGAAAATTGTCATTAGTCCATATGGGACTATGCATTCCTTCTATACATTTAGAAATCTCCTGCTTTCAAGATAGCCTTTGGGCAAGTTTTTTGCAACAGAACACACTGTTCTTCCATGGATGTCCACCTGGTTTCAGAGTGCGCGCTTTCTCACTGAAATGGGTTTGCTTTGCTCTAGTCTGAATGTGCACCTCACTTTGTACCACTGCAGTCTCAGCCCCTCTGAAAGGTATGTTTTAGGGCACATGATTTTATGATCTGTGTTTCTGTGTTTTGAAGCAGACCTCAAGTAGATGATGTTTAATTTCCCAAATTTTCATACCAAAAGGTATTAGTTTTAAAAAAAAAAAAAAAAAGAATAAAAAAAAAAATCAAAGCCAAGCAACAAAACAACAGATAAATTAGAACCTTGGTGAAGGAGTATGTGTTGGTGTATTGTGTATCTTAAATACACATCACAAATAAACTGAAAAAACCCACTCCTACATAAGAAAACTTCTAAGACATTGTTTAAGCATTCTTAAGTGTTAAGTTGAAGAGTATATGTTATTCATTTAGCACTTCACTACCTTCACTGAACCATGCTTAATTGCTGGGCATGGTTCTTCGTTTTTCCTTCCATGAAATTTGAGCAACCAGCGCAAGATCTAGATACTGTCCCTATCCAAACATTTACTCAAAATTTTAGGATCTATAGCTTGCACTATCAACAAACAACACCCCGCTTTGACCAGCAATTCCTTAACCTCTTCACTTACAAATACATTAAGGATTACAAATAGAAGTGTAGTGTCATCAATGGAGATAGTAGGAACAGAAAAATTAATAATTACATGACCCTTTTCCACACCAGTGCAAACCTGACCCATTACATAAACAAAAGGACTGGTTGTGTTGCTCGCTGCCTTGGGCAGGTGCCTACAGGCTGTTTTACTTACAGTTGAAAAAGAGGTTAGAAGAATAGAAGAAATGTGACCTATTTTGCATGCAGCTATACTGAAGGCTCAGCACAGGGGCACTAGAGGGAGCTGCTGGAATAAAATTCATGTTACAGCAGAATGCCTGTGAAGAGGTGCCACCTTCCCGACCTCCAGTGTACGGCTCTCCAAGAACAGAAGCTGAATTCTGGTCTCACTAACAGCATTAGCAAAACATCAGGATACCAAGTCTGTCTGCCTCTCTAAATTCATACCCCTACAGGTCTGCACTTCATCTCCTTCACGTCTTTCCATACAGGTGTTGAAACCCTTTTCTCCCACCTCCAAACAGCCATATCACTGCTCCAAGCCTACCTCCTTTCCCATACCCTGTGTTTCTCCAGCACTCCAAGCTCTCCTTCTCTATTTTCTCCCCGTAAGACACTGTCTCATTCCTTGTGGAGAAACAAAGGGCAACTTTCAACAGGCTTCAAGGTCCTCCTCTGCAGATCAGTTGCGAGGTGGAGCCTACAGCAGAATCTGTGCAGCAGGGGAAAAGCGAGGAAGGCTGGGAAGTCACTCTGCTCAGGGCTTTGATGTCTTATGAACTGGAGAACACTGCTCCCTCCAAGACCTCACTCCGCTCACCTTCAAGCAAGTGGGAGGGCAACTGTTTTAGGAGACGAACATAAGCCTTCCCAGAGCACAGACTAGAACAGCAGCTGCTTAACAGAGTACCCGTCACGTCTTTACCCATGGCAATCACGGTATTGAGCCAAGAGTCCTCATTCTGTCCTTGTCTTGTATGCACACCTACAAAAAGGTCCCCAGAGAGATACGATGCACAAAGGGAATTGTCCTCTCCAGAAACTAATTTGCCATGTATGAGATTCTTAAACACACGGTTTACTTTAGATGTAGTACAACGTCAGTTCCTCATTGCTAATACTTCTGTTCTCTTGCTCCAGAACAACACAGCTGTGTGTCAAACAATAGAAATCTCAGCCATAACAACTACCAGCATACTGCATAAATCATTTTTCCATTTAGTGTCTATTGTGTATTTACAATCACCCCAGTGTTCAACACTATGCAGATGTAGGTTTGGTGCTCAAGGACCTTAATGGCCAAGATTAATTCTCTTCCAGCTTACGCCAATATAACTCACTGGTGTAATAAACATAGCAAAACCTGAATTACACTAAGCAGCCATGCATGGAACAAGCAAACCACATTTTTAACTTTTTCCTTTTATTTTTCTGTGAAGCCAGAGAAGTTCTCTATACAATGCCAAGTGGCTGATTAGTAAAAGCAGAGAGTGTTAGAAAGGTGTTCTTTTGCTAAAATTAATAAATAAAAGTCAACTGGGTAACAGAAGGAAGAACTAAGTGATGCCATTAACGTCAACACAGAATTGCATGGGATACACAACACAGTTGCTGGCCAGTAATTCACATACACATATGCAGATACGCATGCACACTGACAAGCAGCAGTAGGTAATTATCAATGCCAAAGCCTCACCTACATCATTCTGTGCAAGAATTCGACGACCAGAACCGTCCAGGTTTGCGCTCTCGACCACCGACTGCTTAGCGTCACACCAGTACACCTTGTCAGCTAAGTAGTCGAGAGTTATTCCACTGGGCCACACCAGACCACTGCTGGCTATAACCTGGCGATCGATGCCTTCTAATGAAGAGCTGTCAATCTGGGGATTAACCCCCATGTCAGTCCAGAATAATCTCCTTTAGAAAACAAAATACATACAGGAAGTCAGTAAGTAAATGTTTGCCCTCCTCTCCACAGAGTTCTTTCAAAGCAGAAAGATCAGATCAGAGGCCTGAGGCATATGAGAAAAAGCGCACACTTCAAGCAAATATATTGGCTGCTGATCTTTTCACACTTGCCATAAGACTCCAGGTGATTACAGTGGGACTTATGCAGAAACCCCGCACTGTTCATTGGCACAAAACTGCCAACTCTTCCTATCTGCTTTTTGCATTTTCCACATGACTGCTGATAGCGGTTTAGCAAACCCAGACAACAGAAGATGATGCATTAGCCAGTCCCTTGTCTAAACAAGGGTGTAACAACGCACAAATGGAACCAAAATTACCCACCACCCATGGAAAACCAGCAAGAGTCCTCAGGTTATTTTGTTTTAAAAAAATAAAGCAGTATCAGGCCCAGCTTCTTTTATTCTTTTAATAAAATCATGATTCTCAGAGTCTCTCTCTAGAGTCCTGAGCGCTACTCACTAACTTACTGTTTTTCAACAAACAGACAGTGCTAGATGGCAGCTCAAAATGGGGATAGCCAAAACCACAAATTACTCCTGGAGTTTGGACTCCAGTCTGCCCAGGCATCAGCTGCCTGTGTCAGGTTTACTGAAATAACCCACAGATTCATGTAGCTTTATTTACATCAGCAGTTTTGCGGTAGCCAATGCAGGGATCAGTGTTTTCAATAAAATTAATTGTGTCTCAGATCCCTTTTTAATACTGACTTTATAATTATGGACATTGCTACAATGTCTGTTCCTCCTTTCACCATTAACTTTCTAATACGGAAGGTTTTAGTGATGTTTCCTCCTCCTTTTCCCCTTGTAGCCTTTGCCTCTACCAATAATTCTAATAAACAATCTCCCTGAACGTTCTTAAAAGTTTTCCTGCAAAATGTCTCTATCATGTTCAACTTCTACTCTTTCAGAACTTTTATGTCCAGAGTGAAACTAACAAAATACCCTCCCCAACTCGGCCTCACTCCTTCATTCATCAGTACTTAGTTACAGCAGGATACGAGCATCAAAAAAAAAAAAAAAAAATCCACAGATTTAAAATCATCCTACTACAGGCATATAGACTGAAATCCATGGGGCTCTGCCATTGATTACAATGGCCAGAATTTCATCAAGAGTTTAAACATCCAAAACTCCTCTGATCATCTCAGCACTAGATAAGAAGATATAAGGTGCATTTAAATCAACAAATCTCCACAACAGTAGATTTGGTTTACTTTTCCTCAGAAACTGAAACATGCCAAAAAAATTCTTTGTAAGCACCATTGGTTAAAAGTGACTAACTTCTTCAAACTAATAGATAAGGAATCATCAAAGTTTGCAGTGTGGTGCTTACAACTGTCAGGGTGACTTCAGTTGTCCGTGTTTTTCTTTAGTTTAAGCTGCATACAATATCTTTAATGCTTCTGGTATTCTTTTAAATCTGTATGAGAAATGAACACATCCCAACTCACAAGAGAAACCCAGCAATAAAACATTGCAGTTCACACAACTCTGCAAGGCAATGACTATCCTAACATGAGACTAATGTACTTTTTGACTGCCAAAAGGGAAAGGCTGGCACGCTCATTTTTAAAAAGCCTCCCCAAGTATTACACAATGAATTGTATTTATCACTCCTTACTTAGCAAATGGGTGAATGGCAATCCCTCGGGGCTGGGAGATATCCTCCCAGATGATCATTTTTCTTTGCATTCCATTCAGACTGCTCCTTTCGATGCATGCCTTCCTGCAACACACACGGCACTGTTAGGTCCTCCTTGCTATCTTTTTAATTACCTTCTCAGGCAGAACGTAATAAGTTTTTGCATTGCTTTAGTTTAGCACAAAACTGTAACGAATAACTTTACGACAGGAAGTAATCCTGCTGATGTGGGATGTCTAGTTGTTTTATCAACAAATAATTCATGTTACAGCCTCATTATCTGGTCCAGGGCATGATGATAAAATACCTGCTGCTCTGCAGGAGACATGAGGTTCTCCTTTTTTGGGCAAATAATGAGTTGGAAGTATGATTGCTAATAGATAAATGTTAGCTTTAAAGGGAGTCAGGAGGAAAACAAGCTCCTGACTGAATGGTATTATCAAATGTATAAAGAATTTTTTTAAATAGTACTTTTACATAGCATTTTTCATCCAGAAATCACCAAGCATTTTACATATTATATCTATTTTACAGGAAAGAATGAAGCTAAGGTCTTTATGATCACTCATAAAATCTATGGCAGAGTCAAGTATAGAATCTACATTGCCAATCTCCCAATCCAACTTTTTTCCAGAAAACTGTACTTATTCCTACAAACTTCACTCTGCCAAACAAATATCAGCCTCTACTTGAAAGCAAGCCTACAGCCTTCCATGCCTATCCGAACCTGCAAAGCGAGGCCACACAAAGATGGGAGGAGAAATACATTCGTGCAATTGTGGAATACAAACAGGTAAATGCAGCGAGCGAGAAGGAAGAGGCAGACACAAATTCACAGCTTTACCCTTGACTCTTGTCTTACAGAGAGGAGCACCACAGTTTCCCATTTCACTGGCATATTTATACAGGAGTACAATTGTGTAGACAAGATTGTCCTAATAGCAAGGAAGTGGACTAGCAGCATATTTAAAAAGGAGAAGGAGGGTGATCTGGACATTCAAACCTATTTTTTATTGACTAATAAATTATGGGTCATACTGAAACCTCATGGTCGCCCTTCAAGGAGTCTTCATTACGTGTTCTGATCTGATACTGCCTTTTCACCAAAGGTCAATTTTGTTTCTCTCTGCATGTAAGGTTAGGTACCAGCTGAAATGTGAAGTCATATTGTCTGCCAGTGGTTATTCCTCTTTTATCAGAGATAATTGACAAAGACTCTCCATTAGCTTAAAGGGGCATGATTCTAGCTGTCAACAGTGCTGACTTCTGCCCAAGATGTACTTGGTGCAGTAATACTTACTATTTTTTTTTATATATATATGTGTATATATAGATAGATATAAACATATACCTATATAGATACATGCAGTGAATGTATATAAATAGAAGTGTATACATGTATATGCACATGTGCACATACGTATATGTATATATGCAATACATGCTTTAGATTCCTTGCAACTGAGTCCAAACCCTTGCATCTTGGGGAGACAAAGACAAAAATACGATAGCAGACTCAATTCCAGCATTTCAGTTTTAAAGAACCTTCCAACTGTATATACTTGAGATTACAGCTACCCAATCAGAATGTGAAGCGTTACTGAATTTAGAGTGATAGCTCAGCTATTTCTGTATCACCAGTCATTTATTCCAAATATTTTATGGCATGCTTCAACATAAATGCACTGTGGAGCATGTACCCTCTGTCTGTCCAATACAATTTACGGTTAATCCAGTCCACAGCAAGACCTTCGGGTATATCTATAGCTTCATGAATAACTTTTTCACGATTTGAGCCATCCAGATTAGCTCGTTCTATCCATTTCAAGGCGGTGTGGGCAAAGTAAATCTGTGAAGAAATAACAGATGAGGTGTTATTAGTTCCCATCTCACTTTCTGCTCTATTTCCCTTGTCTAATAGTTGCACTTCTAAAATCACTTTTTCATCTTGCAAGTTCTCTGAACTATTTATTCACAAAAAGCTGCACAGGTAACCTGTGATCCCTGATCAAATAAAAAGGCACTTATCCTTCAACCAGGATGACTCCTACAGGCAGCTTGTGCTTAGCTGTAAATCCTGGTTGCCCTATATACAGCCCTCTGAATATCCTTTGGTTTTGTTTCAGCGAGCAGCTACCTCATGTGAAGCACAGCTGAGGAAGCAAAAGTAGGAGCAGGCAAAAAGCAGCATGTTATCATCTCACTGGCTGCTCATTTTAAAAAAGGGAGGAGCAGGGAGAAGAGAGTAGTAGTGTATGTGTGTCAAGGAGCTGGGAAGGGAAAAGGAACATTACATAATTTGCCTCTATTTTTTTTCCTCTTTCAGCCTGCACTTATCTTAATTTTCTACCAGGTGTCTATTCTGTAAGGCTCTAACATTTCCATAAGAGGCTTCTCTGTTTTGGGTCAAAATAAAAGTTCTTTGCTGGTGGGGAAACTAGGTTTGTGTTTTCCACGGATGAGGAAAAAAAATTTGTCTTGTATTTGATATCCAGAGGGACCCAAGCACCGTAGGGCAGAATCATACGCAAAGTAATGCTGAGGTTTTCTTTGCAAATGGTGACAACAAAACCAATAACTTTGTTTTGATGCTAACCATGAGGCCAAACAAAGCAGGAGGGAGGCCTTTAGCATTAAACCAGCTAATTCAATTACCATGGGAGCACAGAACGATGCTGAGCTAATTTACCTTGCAGCTCAGTTCTTTACTGCCCGGACCAGACGGCAGCAGCCTGGCTGGCCCACCGTGCCCACCACCATCACCTCACCATCACTCTCCGTCATGCAGAGCTCCCTATGGAACTGGAACAGGGATGCATGCCCAGCATCACCGGCACACCTGATTCACATTTGGCACAACACACAACAACTGCTAGTTCCCCAGCAGGGCCCTATTTCAGGAGCAAGTGGCGATGTTCCAGCAGCGCCTGAAACGATCCTCCTATAACGCAGAACTGGTAATGTTCGCATTTGTCTGTCCAGGCTTTGAGATGTTTCCAGCAAGTTAACTGAGCTCCTCATCAGCTTTCACTGTACCATCCAGTACCTTTTGGTAACGCCTTTACAGTGTAAATAAGTCTCACCATGCGAAAGAAACAACTATCTGCCACAGAAGGTTTAGCAAAGCACAGCTGAACTCCTGTTCTTCCCAACTCTACAGGCAAGGAGTAGGGCACTGGGATGCGGCCACACAGACAACCAGCTCTTTAGGCAGAGAAGACTCCCGTTTCCAACAGCAGTATCTTGTAATACAAAGACTACATTTTTTAAGAGTAATAAACCCAGCGAGTGCTCAGCAGTTTTGTTCAACAATGTCAGGACATGGAAAGTGATTCTGTTAAGATTATTCCCACATTTAGTAGGGATCGTGGGATGTAGCTGTACAGAAAGAAAGATACTGTTGCTTTTACAGCTACCCAGTGAAAAAAACCCCACAATATATTTCCGGAATACAGTACTGAAATCTTAAGGGAGAAAACTATCAATCACACAACAGTTCTTTGAAGTTGAAATCATGCTTGAAGTGAATTTAGAAATCCAAATTCTCTGTGAATTAGCCATGTAAATGTACAAAACACATTCAGTTGGTAAGTAAAGGATGAATCTCCTCAACAGTGTTTGGCATCCTGTACCAGTTGTGCTCTGGGACAGGCAACAGAACAACGAGCAGCACAACGTGTAATCTGGATCACTGACAGCAGAAAGGTTACGGCACATGAAAGCCCAATCCATTTGTCCTTGTGACACTTCAAAATCCTCTCATTTTTAATGCCTTACCTTATTTTCCACCGGGTCAGAGTCCAGTGCTAAGACTATTCCCATCTGCCAGTCAAGTAAACTTGCGTAATCTGTTCCATCAAAACTGATCTGGCGGATATCTTGGCCATTTGCAAATAACAAAAATGGCTTAGGACCTGTCAATGAAAATTTGCACATATGTTAATTCCAGTAGATTTAAAGCAATCTCTAGCCTGCATTGCTAACTAGCTAACATTGTAAGTAATGGTAGAAGACAAAATGAGGAGGAGAAGCACAAAGAAATGAAGGCCCTTGTCCTACATTCCACTTGCCTCAGAAATCAAAGATAAACATGAATATAGGTTTTCAGCATCAGTGCCTTGCCCCAGATCAGCCTCAAAATTTGTGATAAAGGCAGTCACTAGCCCTGCAGCTTTTCACGCTGGTGACTTAGCCTCAAGACAATTTTCCCTCTGCATTTCACAGCATTACCATAAATGCCAGAACACTTGACTTTTGCGCATTAGAAGCCTTTCACAGCAAAAGCAAAAAAATGCCATCTGCCAAAAAATAAAGCTTTTCCCTTATTCCAGAAACAAATCACAAACTTCTCTTTCCTCCCCTCTCTCATGCAATTTCTTATAACTTGCTGCTTACCAAGGTCTGCCCTTTTCTCAGAAGAAACAGAAGGGTCTGGGATCCAAACACACACATCAAGTATTTGGGCTTCCTGAGGCCAGGGGAAGAGAAATATCCTTGCAGGGAAGGTCCTTCAACAGACTATTCCCTACCCTGTTCTCCAAATGTGAACACCTGAATCCCAATTCTGTAACGCTGGGCAGAAACTACAGCCACGTATACATATGAAGGTACAACAACCTGAATACTGCAGACAGACTTCTGCAGTACCGGAGCCCAGATGAAATGCAGAAGTTGGTTAAACTGGATCTTCTGTGAGGGAGACCGAATCATACCCTGGTGCTTGTTCTGATGTATTTTCAAAATAGGTTATTTTTCCAAACAACTAATACTTCCCAAGTTTCACAAAGTAACCTAAAACCAGCGCAAAAATGGATCCCAGTTATGCAATCGACTTTAAAGGACTCTAAAATGGTTTTGCTTTTACTGGCAGAAATATGCAGGCATACCAAGATACAGACCTATAGCAGTGCAGTGCTTTCTGTCTCGCTGAAGCTTATATCCAGGAAAACAAGCACACTCCCAGGAGGACGGGCTTAGGGAAGAACATATCTGACTACAGCCACCGTTATCTGGAGATGTACAACCTTAAACAGAGCATTTGAAAAATTTAACTTTACCATTCTAAGAAAAAAAAAAAACACAACAAAATCAGAGCAAGAGAACAATTCACTGTGCTTAGGATTTCTACAGGGCAAAGCATCTCAGTGACTGACTGGTTTACTGAAAGGCCTCCTGCTGATTTGAAAGCAGAAGTCTAGTGAAGTGAAAGTAAATTAGTAGTAACTTCTTCCAGAGTTTTTCCTAAAAGTTGACAACACAAGATGGGGTTGTGGCGGGGGCGGGGAGGGAGTGGGATATATGAAGAGGGTTTCCATGTGCTCATTATTTCAGAGAATTCCTTCTCCCATGCAAACCTCATCCTATCCACAACAGAGTAATACATTTTATCAGACTTTGCACTCCATGCAAAGAAACAGAAGACAAATGCCATTCTCTCCCCAGAAGTTAATTAGGTTGGGATGGTGAATTGATACTTTCTAATATAACAAACCAAGATTTCACACAAAAAGAAACTATTCTTTCTTCTGGGGGTTGTATGATGGCTAGAGCCTCAATGCCAGCCTGAGCTTACTCAGTGGAGTAAAGCTAGCAAAACAGCAACACTGACTGAATCTACGTATACAGTACAGTCCACAATATGTGAGGGATGTAAAAGGGGAAGGGGGTTTTTCAAGGTGTAAGGCTGGCATTAATGGAGCTATCTTGATCCCTAAGACTGAAAAGATACAGTTGAAAAGCTACAGTCCCCTGAGTTTGGAAAGCTTGCTGGAATGAGGAGCTTCAAATATTCTGACTGCAAAAATCCCATTTGTGGGTATTTAGATGAAATTGCTGTAAGTTAGAGTGACTCTGAACCTGGGTTGTACGATGTCAATAAAGTCATCTCCAGATTTCACCCAAGCCCTAATTTTGTACCTATATTTCCCGTCAAATATAAATTTTAGATATCTTCTGCAACAAACATCTTGGAGATGCTTTGATCTGTGCTGACAACAAAAGAATTTGGCCTGCAAACATCGGATGTTGCTGCTAAGAAACATCTGTTAAAAAATGAAGATGAACATTGCTCATCTCAGCACTCAAAGCACCTGACACTCCATTGCCTGCTCTCTTGTACAACCACTTACAGCTGTGCAAAATGAGTGTAAAATGCCTTCATTCACTTCTGGCTCTCGGTGTCATCTGTC
>NW_009614447.1:0-22067 GCF_000690535.1 Cariama cristata | reverse complement strand
TCTATGATTCTATGATTCTATGATTCCATTTAAAATACCTCTTTTCTCACAGATGCTAACTACCACTTATTTCAAAGAAGGCCCAATTTATGCATATTAAACTAAAATGATAAATTATTCTCAATTTGCATTTAGACTAAAATAATTGTATACCCAAATCTTGGAAAATTCTTCCTGGTTATAGTTGTTGGAACAGTAAAAGATACTATCTTTATCCACAGCCTTGTCTGTCTTCTAATGTTAGACCAAAATAATTTTAGCAGAGTATCAGAATAATTTCTATTAGGTTCAGTAGGTTTTTCAAATGTAAATACTGGTAAGAAGATATGTCTCCATTTCTATATGTGAAATGATCTAATAAGAGCATTGTCTAACCAAGTCTCAGAGAAGTGTGCTGAAGTGCAATAGTAACAGTGACGTTAACATGTATGGTAATTGACTTATACAGATGTTTAAAACAAACAAAACATTTCTGATTCTTGCCATTTATAAAGGCAAACACTTGCTATCTGTAAAGATAAATTTTCCCTCAGAATGTTCTGGACACTGATAAAAAGCACCATAGAGATTTTCCTGTTACTAATTTTCGCGAGTGTCAATATACATTGATAAACAATATACAAAGATAAACTATTGAAAATTGATGTTTGATTTAAGTTACAGACAAAGTCTTTTTATTATATTGAAAGGTCAAATACAAAGGTTTCCTCAGCACTCTTTCTGATTAACTATGAATTCTTCAAGCTTAATAATACTTATTTTTTGATCAAGATGATAGATGATGTAAATTAACAAACTTTCAACAATGGTATTGAGTCATTAGTTAACGTTTGCAAAGCACTTAGAAAAAGTCAAGCCTTACACATGTACCATGCAGTAAAAAACTTGAAATTTCACTGGTAGTTCTTCTGACTGAACCATTCCCAAATTCCTTATAAACATTCCTCTTCATCTATTTTCTTATTTGTTCCTCAGTTCCCAATTCTTATTTGTTCCTCAGTTCCCAGACTTGCATGGAATACTGTAGCTCTCTTGCTGTATTGAAGGCAAGGACAATTTAAGAGAGAAAACAGTTGTTAAATAACATCAGGGTAGACACTTACATGTGAACAGGCACTCTGAAAGCTTGATAAGCAAGCTTATGAAAAGAAATAGAACATATTTATTTTTCTTGATTGTTATTACCAATATTGTCAAGAATGATAGAAAGAGAGAAAAACTAATTCAAGCCTTTGCTTAGATGAAGAAAAACAATTGTTGGGAGATGCCAAGAACTGTGCTTTTCTTCAGCGTGGGCTTGTGTAGGTACTCACTTGCAAAATGGAGCAGAGTTGACAGAAATTTCAAAACCCATACAGACATGCCATATAATCTCCATTCACCTCCATCTACTCTTAAATTGATGTCATTCACATGGCAGATTAAGTCAACCATAGGGTTCTTGAAAAGTCCTGCACTCTGTTCGCTATGTAAGCAGACCACTTCTTCAAGGCACAGTGGTTATACAGGGATATCAGTATCTGTCATCCAACCATGTGCAGTTCAGTCAGAGAATGTACAGTTTCAAAAAATTTTTTTGCTCCTGCTTTTTGGAACCATTTATTAGTTAGTATACTGGATTTTGTAAAACCATTTCTGAAGTGTTTGAAGCTTCTTAAGCATTGAAAAATGAACCTACAAACATACTTGTGGGTTCATTCAGTCTATTCAGAAGCCCAGACACTGGTAAATTAAGTGATGCTATGATGAGGCATTTTTTTTCAGTTAATCCACTGTACTCTCTGGATCACTTTACAATTACTACTACACACAGTAAATGTTCTCAAAACAAAGAGAAATAGAAAATAGAGATGATAAGTTTATTTCTGTTCTATTTCCTTTATAAAGTCCTAGAAAGAAATGTACATTTTCCAAATAAACATGGTTGTTATTTCAATTACTATGTAGTACTGGCATATATTTGACTGTTTATGAACCAAACTGGTGCTGAAAGAAATGTATAGTTTTCTCAGTGTTCTCTATCTAGCATTTTACAAATTATGGAGAAACCAAACAGGAGATTTAAAGTTTCTGTGAAAGAATTCCTGATTATTATTTTTTTTCTTAAAAAAACATGAAGACAAATTATCCAATCCAATCCTTAATGTAAGATACACTTACTGGAATGGAGGGGGTAGGAGAAAGAACATCTGAGGCTCCAGATGTGATTTGAATCTTATAGTCCTTGGGAAACTGAACAACAAAACCAAACCAAAACCTTAAATAGATACTCTATTAATAACTGTCTAGCCTCTAGCTTTAAGTAAGTCTGTTTATATAGTTTGCATTGATCCCACAAATTCATTCATTCTCCTCAGTAATTAAAACAAACTATCTCTTTTATGTAGGTTTCTTAAAAGTCACATCAAAGGAGCACTTTAGTTTGAAGTCTACTTACCTCCTGCTGTTACAAAAAATTATTCTGGAGTATTAAAGCTAAAAAAGCTTCCAATTATTCAAGGACAATAAATACAGAGACATTTTTGCATCACTTTATTTATTCTGGGTGTTGGTCAAATTAACTTGTAATCCAAAAAAAGTAATTTGAAGTGACAACGTATCACTCTCAGTCACAATCACAGCACAAGGTGTTACAATTTGTAAACTGAAGGTTGGTCTAGCATTTATTTTTATAAATACCAATTTTTTTTTTTAAGAATGAGGAGAGATTTGATCATGGAAAATCAAACTAAGGTCCAAGCATTTAATTTAGAAGGAATAAAATAAAAATTATTTACAGTTTACATAAGTATATATACTTTCAAAACTCTCTTGGAATTTCTGCTTTACTCTGTAAGAGAAAGAGAGACAAGGGAAAGCTTTTTCACTCTTAGGTTATAGTGGCTCTCAGAGGCTGCATATCTGCATATTAATACAACAGAAGAAAACAGTAAAGGCAGTGAAAGAACATAAGTATAACTGGTATTTTCACTAAAATAATAACTTGCAAAGAATATTAATTAGGAGTATTATTTTACTGCAATTGTAGGTTAATAGAACTGTAATTCCATTGTTTATTTTATGTCTCTTAAAGTTATAGTTAGCAATTTGTTGACATCGTGATGACCAGGTAGATAGATGCAGTTTTTCATGTGTATATGTTGTATGTTAGATTTCTGGCAATTATGTCAAAGATTTTATTGAATAGAATTTGGGGGGTTGGTGATTGCATTCTGGAAAATTATGAGTTCTGAAAAAAAAAAAACCACATGATAAAACAAATTCAGGAAAAAAAACCCACATTGTTTATTTGCTTTTTTAAAAAAGGACAAATTTAAGTACATGGATTTTTAAACAATAAAAAACTACATCCACATTGAATGAGATATCAATCAGTAAAAAGCTAGTGATTCTTTCACCTCAAAATATTTTAGGGAAATGATCAAATCAATGAAAAATTTTTTGAAATCCTCTTTACTATAAACACAAACCCAGAAAATCAATAATTTACTCAATCTTCTTGGATCATATATTTCCAGTGAAATTTGTTTGTTTGGCTGTAGTAGCTGATCCTGTATAAAAATGCCAGTGGCAGCCATGTGGCAACAGTCACATGAGCGTGGAAGGTTGTGGGGAGAGAAAGAGGTCCAGGTACCTGGGCTTGCTGAGCTGAACCAGATGACTTGACTTCAGTTAGGTCCTGAAGTAAGAGATCCTTAAAGTTGTCTTGTTTATCAGGCAGCTTTCTCCTCCTCTTGTGATAAATCTGCTTTTCAGAGCAGAGAAGACCTCAAGGCTTACTGATTTACAGAAGAAGTGAAAATGAAGAATGTTTCTGTAGCTCAGTAGCACTCTCGAGTATAGACTTGGACAAATTACTGATCAGTATGCTTACATGGGTTATGCTCCCTGTCCCCAGTAATGCTCATGTATTTTACATAACTAATTAAGCAAATTAAAGAAGCAGCCTTAGCAACAAGGATCAGAATTCTATTTCACCACTCTTATGTAAGTATCCCACATAGTAGGCTACAGAGTCACTTTCTCATTGCCTCCCTGTAATTATTATCGAATCCTGTCCTGCACACTGGCAGTGGGAAGTCCAGAATAGTTGATGATTATGTCTTGGCAATTCAAGTGTTTGAGTGCCTTCCAGCTGAAGATGACAAATAAACTCTCTTTCTGAGAAGTTGTGTGCCTCTTGGACCTTACAAAAATTATGTTGCTCCTTTTACATGATCAGTAATGTGTCCAGGCCAAAAAACTTTGAAGGCTCTCTGCAGTTTATATACTGTCTATTCCTTAAACCTTTATCTAGCAAGAGTCAGAATGTGAATTTTCATCATCAGCTACAACAGCACAATTCTTATGTCAATCCAACAAATTGTCCAGATTATTCTGGATATACCATAATGTTAGATTTGATTGAAACAAACAAATACTGGTAATGTCAAAATGTATCTACGTGGACATGCATGGAAAGGAAGTGATAGATAGCCTTTCAAAAAGATATGTGATTTTAAATATGCTTTTTATTTTCCCCATTAACATTGTAATTGGCTAGACATAAATATTTTGAAAATGGATACCATTTGTTTGATTGACAGTAATGGCTTCTTCAGAATCATTCTAGTCAAGTGAATTGGACATACATTGAATACATACATAATTTGGAAACTATTTAAGTAACTGGTGAAATTAAATAGCTGCATATATGCATACCAGCTGCACAAGAGTGGACTGTTAAAACTATAGTAATTATCCTACTAAGCAGGCATACTGTCTTCCATGGTATGTTTCTATGGTTTAGCACCCAAAATACTTTTGAAAACTTATTCCTCTTTTTCCCCTTTGGATTAGTAACTCAGCTATCAAAAAGTGAAAAGGATAAGAAAGGTATGCAGCAGAGGAACGAAGACCCCGTATTGTCAGAGCAGGGTTAGGAACATATGTTAATTAATCTGTCTTTTCTCTGTTCCCACCACAGTCAACATAAGTAGAGTGGGGTTCAGATGAAGTAAGAATTAAACACTACAGAGAAAATGCCATCTCAGTCTAATCTTGTAGGCAATGTTATGGAAGGACTATGTCCTGACTGGATTTGAAAGAAGAGAAGACCATATGGATCAGTTCAACAAGGATATCTTGTGTTTGTAAATAATGTGACACAAAAGAAGGAATTGATTACAATTTACTTAGTTGTAAAACTGATATAAAGCATAACCTAACTATTCAGGCTGTACTGTCAAGCTAGTCATACTTCCCTAATAATCCACACTCCATACACATTAATAAGCATCTTTAGCACTACACTTTTTTGGTGTAGGTCTAGACAATTGTGACTTGCTGCTCAGAGGAAACAAGAACACTAAATCCATATGTCTTTCAAGGAGAGCAAGTTCTAAGACAAAAAGCCTTGTTTGTAGAGGGAATGTATTTTTCCAAAGATCACTGGGGGTGGTTGGTGGTAAATCTGTTTTGTGAAGTCTAACTATCTACCAAATTATTCAGATATTCACATACATCCTCTTATTTGTGAGAGGTAAAATATGGTAGGGTATAGAAACTGGACATACTTTTAAAACTGCTTCTACTTCTTGATCAGAAAATATAGTAATGTAATACATGCACAGGCACACAGAACAATAATGTTCTATTCCTTTCAGTCCTCTTTAAGATAGCATTCATCTTAAAAATAGTGGTATTACTAGATCTTTGTGCATATTTTTTTTCTGTTTTTTTTTCCCCTATTTAATAATATATTATTATTATCCTATTCCTCTTGGTGACAGCTGTTAATTTAATTTGGCTGTGCAATGTGATTACATTTACCCAATTTCTTAATGATTACACTGTGAATAATTAAAACTTTTATATTCAGTCTCTCTGCCAGGAAAACATTTATCTAAATTACACAGAAAACCTTTTCATGTAATCAGCTGAACACATAACAGTTTCCTCTTTTCAAATTAATCTTACCTGTTAATTTTAAAAGTTACTGCTGGAAGATTCTATTATTCCAGTAGTTCCTTTATTAAGCCCTCTTGTGCCCAGAATTATCCAAATAAGAAGACACAGTCTTTGCCCTAAGTAGTTTTCATGCAGCAGGAAAAAAAGAGAAGAGAAGATAGCAACTAAAACTACATGATTTGCAGGTCTAAGTCTTTTTTGTGCAGAACTGTGCACTCAACAGTGATTGCCCTTGTCAGTCTATTGTTTCTTTATATTTTTTATCTATTGAATATTCTTTTTACCCATGAATACGTTTATTCTACAACTGATGATCAAGTTTTGAAGAATTTCATTCTTAAATATATTGAGTGAGATTTTTGGTAGTTCCTAAAGATGTTATATGTGCCCTTCACCTCTAGTATTTATAAGTTTATTTTCAGGAAAGAGGGACTGCTTTCAAGTGTCGTGGTCAGTTGTATCCTGAGAAGCAAATCCATATAAAAGATTGAAGCTGATCCTAAGATGTCAGGCACCAGTGATGAATCCATATTTCTGAGAAATGTTAGTCTGATTCAGCTGTTAGTAATTAATAGCTTTGGTAGGGCTGCCTCAGTGGACCGAATAACAGAAATACAAATTCTGCTTATATTCACTTGTTGGAATATGGAGTACAATTTAATCAGTTAAAATGCAAGATCTCATTTTGCTTTCTGGACTGTGAAAGCCCTGGAAATTTACATAGACACTGGCAATTTGGCAGGCCACTACTGTAGTGAGATGGATTGCCCATACAGGGAGAGAGAAAAACATCACAGCCTGATGCATTCTGTAATTGCAAAGTGGCACTGAAGAAACAATGTAAATTAGTAAACTATACTCTCTGAATCTGCTTCTAGAGTATATAGTTTTGTCTATTATTCAGTATCTATCTCAGCATTAATGAGCTAGTATCTAAACTAGGACAATCATTAAAGGACATTCTGTAAGTATAATCTGTGCTTATTTTCGGAAAATCTACCAAAAAACTCTACTCCCATCCTGGAGTACTCTCTGCAATCAGTTGCAAAGTTGTTATTAATGTGATACCTGAAGACTGTTTCCATTGCCCCAATTACCACAAATATATTTTCTTCTTGAGTCAATCCTGTTTCTGATTTTTTTAAAAAAAAAGGATACTGAAATACACCAGCAAAATAATAACCATATCTGACATCCAAATTAAAATACACTATTATTTCAGGGAGCACTGTTAAAAGACTGAGAGAAATTAAATAAAAAGGAACAAAGACAAAAGAAAAAACTTTGGAGGGCTGGGATTGAGGATGTTAAGTAATGAATGAGCAGTATTTTTCTGTAGCCGTGGTGGTATAAATAAGCTAATTGGGAGAAGGACTGTAGTAAATGTAATAGCTTTTACTACAATTTGTGTAGTATTGAACTGTGGCTACATAAGAATTGAATGAGGCTCTGTCTGTGATCCACAGGGAAAGAGAATGACACAGAGCAGAGGAAGGAGAAATAAAAGACTTAAGGATCCAAAATCAAGGAATGTTAGAGCTAAGATTACTCACCAACTGCCCAGGCTAGAACATCAGACAGAAAACTTTCCCTTTTCTAAAATGATTTAGTGTTACACAACTGGAATAAAATCAGAGCAGTAATAAGCCTTTATCTTAAACAGATGCAAAAAGAAATGATGAGTAGAATAAAGTTGCACTATCAATGTATCAGGAACTAGAACCTGCTCCTGGTGTCTTCAAGTGCTTTGCTAAGGCATTTGAAGTAGAGACATACATGGATAGATGCAGCTCCCTGATTTGGTAGGTAATAAAGCCGGATGATCGGCGAGTGGGAAATAGATTTATTTAAAGAAAAAAAATGAGTAACAAATTATTTTCTCTCCTGTGTTGACACAGTTCAAATTGCTAATGCTGCCAGTCTTCCCTGAGACAACATGACTTCTGGAACTAGCTTTTCTTTGATTCTTCCTAAATGGCGCAATATAGTATTAAGTCTCCAAATGTATGGTGGAATGCTGAATGATAAACTCCTACTGAAGGCCCTAGGCCACTAAGAAAAGTTTCAGATAATTTGCTTATCTCAGCTGTACTTCCAAGCCTTTAGAGGTTCACCCATTTCTAATTTACTGTGAGAGTTGTGGAAAAATAATCTTCGCTGCTGGCAAAACTTATGAAAGTCATGTTTTGCCCAGGAAAACAAAGCTTTTTTTGGGGTGTGATGAGGGCTGGAAAAAATTAATGAGGAATATCCAAAATTAGCAGAACGCAGAATTATTTCTGAGAGCTGCAGTTTTGTGAGATGAGGGCAGGTTTGCTATTCTGTATGGAACACATCTGTTATATTTTGTTATTGTCTTAATGTTTTTGTGTGTGTACATGATGATATGAATCTTGAAGTTGTGTCTTTTATTTAAACATAAACATATATAACATTTTCACTGGATTTAATAGGTGATGATACGATTTTTTTTTCTTCTGCTCTGACATAAAAGAGTGCGGTGTAATGCATGGAACCCCAAACCAGTGCAGTTAACTTTCATTAACTTTGAATTTTGAGGCAAGATTTCATGTTTTTTTCATCCTGTATAAATAAAATAGATACAAAAACAGTCACTTATACTTTGCTAACTTTTTGTTTTCTTCTTTATAAATCATTGTCATAAAGCTTTGAGTGGACAGTGAGGTGGACTGAGAATTGGCTGAATGGCAGAGCTCAGAGAGTCATGGTCAGTGGTGTAGAGTCTAGTGGGAGGCCTGTAGCTAGGGGTGTTTCCCAGATGTCAGTGCTGGGTCTGGTCTTGTTTAACCTATTTATCAACGACCTGGATGAAGGGACAGAGTGTACCCTGAGAAAGTTCGCTGATAATATGAAACTGAGAAGAGTGGCTGATACTCCAGAAGACAGCGCTGCAATTCGGCAAGACTTGGACAGGTTAGAGAGTTGGGTGGAGAGGAACATAATGAAATTCAACAAAGGCAAGTGCAGGGTCCTGCACCTAGGGAGGAATAACCCCATGTACCAGTACAGGTTGGGGGTTGACCTGTTGGAGAGGAGCCTGATGGAGAGGGATCTGGGAGTCTTGGTGGACAACAAGCTGACCATGAGCCAGCAACGTGCCCTCATGGCCAAGAAGGCCAATAGTATCTTGGGGTGTATTAGGAAGAGTGTGGCCAGCAGTTTGAGGGAGGTTCTCCTTTCCCTTCACTCTGCCCTGGTGAGGTCACATCTGGAGTACTGTGTCCAGCTGTGAGCTCCCCAGTTCAAGACAGACAAGGAACTGCTGGAGAGAGTCCAGCGGAGGGCAAAGAAGATGGTGAGGGGACTGTAAGGGGACTGCAGCACCTCCTTTATGAGGAAAGGCTGAGAGAGCTGGGTCTGTTCAGCCTGGAGAAGAGAAGACTGAGAGGAGATCTGATCAATACTTACAAATACCTTAAGGGCGAATATCAAGAGGATGGGGCCAGCCTCTTTTCGGTGGTGCCCAGTGACAGTGTAAGAGGCAACGGGCACAAACCGAAACTCAGGAAGTTTCATCTTAATGTGAGGAAGAACTTCTATAGTTTGAGGGTGCCAGAGCACTGGAACAGGCTGCCTGGAGAGGTTGTGGTCTCCTTCTCTGGAGATATTCAAAACCCGCCTGGACGTGATCCAGTGCAACTGCTGTAGGTGACTCTGCTTTGGCAGGGGGGTTGGACTGGATGATCTCCAGAGGTCCCTTCCAACCCAGATGACTGTGATTCTGGGAGTGATGATTCCTCTACATTTATAACAGAATAAGAATGAAAACTGAAGTTTTCCTACTTGAAATTTCTAAAAATAACATACAATGTTCAAAATGCAACTCTGCCAGAATAATATTCAGACTTCAAAAAAACCCCTTCCATATTAGAGAATTTTGGGATTCAGACTGTTAAGGCATGTTAGGAGCGACTGCCACCTCTAGCAGCTCGAGACCAAGACTCTCTCCCCCCTGGCTGTTGGAGCCCAGACTGGTACCTGGAGATCTGGGGTCTCTGCCCAGTCTGAGAGATGCAGCCTCTACTTTCCTGTTTGCAGGGAGACAGAGGGTGAAATTACACAGAAAAAAATAGTTAAAAGAAAAGGATTTATATAATAAAAAAACCAGTATAGACCATTGTGATCAGGCACAGGGTTGAGTCAAGCAAGTATACTGACTGGCCCTGCTTACTTGCAACTGGCCCCTTTTATCCCCTCTCCTCTCTGTCTTCCCATGTGTTCCTCCCTGATCTCATGTGATGCCTCCTTTTCCCCATCTTTGGCCCTTACTCTAAGCATGCCATAGTAAGTTTAGTACATTCCCACTGACCCCACTGAAGTAACCCCTAATACTCTTGCTATTCTTGTTTCCCCGTGCTAGTTACAATGTTCGAGGTAACCATCTTCAAGGTTATGCCTGAGTAGTTCCTGTATGGCCCATACATCAGTGGTTGAAGAGTTCTGATCTCCATTATTGTCACTGTTATCACTTCTTGTTAGGTTTGTGTGTCTGTATATTTAATTTTCACTTTATTTTTTATTTATTTCTCTTATACTGAATAGTCCTTAACCAAGTAACTTAAACAAGCATATGCCCTCACTTTCCACATTCTCTTACACAGAATGTAAGCATTGTTTTGTAAACTAACAAATTAAGATCAAATTCTTGATCAAATATTCTGTTCACATTTTCCATCTCCAAGTTCATAAGTAGGTCACTTAGTTGGTTAACAATTTCTGTGATTAAAGGAGTTTCCCTTATTTTCCTTATTTCTTTTGATTATTGCAAACTTTTTAAATAGGGATAATAAACATTATAGCTTTTGATTCATGTGATTTTTCTTCTTTTACCTTCTACTTTTATTTTCTGTCAAAGTCAATCTATTATTATTATTATTAAAAGTATCATCCACTTATATATATGAAATACCCACTCTCTATAAGCCGTTAAAGGTATAACCATTCTTGAAATTCAGATAGATCACTGTATTAATGGTAGTAGTTACAAGGACCTGTTGAGATTGCTGTTTGTCCATGTACAACTTTCAATCTACTCTCCAGTAAAACTAGAATGCTATGATCTCCAGGGGAATTGATAAACTCTGACAAGTTAAACACAGCACTTGGAGATGGAAAACCTGAACAGCATATTTGATCAAGTACTTGATCTTATTTTATTAGTTTACAAAACAATGCTTACATCCACTCACACATCCAGACACAGCAAAGTCTTTCTTTTTTCCTCTTTTTTTTTTTTTTATATGAATTTATTTGAATTATTGGCAACATTATTTTCTTCTTTCCAATACCATGTACTGCTAACTAATTTTAATGATACTCTTTTACATGTTTGCTGAAATGTTTTAGGCTCTTGCAGTCTGATGTTATCCTATTATGACAGAGCAATCCATATTACTGGTTAGCTTGAGAAACTGCTGAGCAATCTCTGTTATTACTGATGAGAGAGGCCATGACATAATGTTCTCAAAAGCATTATAAATTCTTGTGGCATTTAAGATATTTACATTAGCTTTCTCCTCCTTTTTAAATGTATACATTAAAAAAAATTCTTTGAGGACAGCAGAAGCATTTAGGAAATTTTAATCCCTGGATCGTTTCTCATATATATATTACAAATATCTTCTCTCATAATTTGAAATTCAGTAATTTTGGAATGTAAAATATAATAGCCAAAGTGGTAAAAATATTTCCAATGGATATGTGGAAAATATGAACTCCCTGTGGAGCTAGTTCCTTAGGAATGCAGAAATGTTCAAACAAGACAGCTGTTAGTTTTGTCTTTTTAATCATTAATTCTTGATTTGTTAAAAAATTGCCACATATACTTATCTCAACACATTTCTGTAACATAAAAATAACTTCAGAATGAATGTTTTTAAATTATTGAAATATTAATACTATTAATTATTGTTGTGATTTTCAATTCCATTTGGGGACAGAGAGTTTTCAGAATATAAAAAACTACTTTTAGGAGACAAACCCCATTTTCTATTTGTTTCTGCAAAGTTAGTTTGCAAAGGACACCATGGCTAAGTTAAGTGAAGCCGTAGATGCAGTTTCATAACATAAGCTGAGAGTTGAGGTTGTTCAGCCTGGAGAAGAGAAGGTTCTGGGAAGACCTTAGAGCAGCCTTCCAGTACGTAAAGGGGGCCTACAAGAAAGCAGGGGAGGGACTTTTTAAAAGGGCATGTAGTGATAGGACAAGGGGCAATGGTTTTAAACTGGAAGAGGAAAGATTTAGATGAGATATTAGGAAGAAATTCTTCACTGTGAGGGTGGTGAGGCACTGGAACAGGTTGCCCAGAGAAGTTGTGGATTCCTCCTCCCTGGAAGTGTTCAAGGCCAGGCTGGGTGGGGCTTTGAGCAGCCTGGTGTAGTGGAAGGTGTCCCTGCCCATGGCAGGGGGATTGGAACTAAATGATCTTTAAGGTCCCTTCCAACCAAACCATTCTATGGTTCTATAATACAAGGGAGATGGTCTATGCGAAAAGCATAAGCATGGCAAAGTGAGAGAAACAGTGAGACACTTCCTAGGTTTTGGAGCAGTGGTATGTGCTAGATTAGAGATGGCATCAGGTTGCTCAGCTGTCATAGGCATTTTCCTCAGGGAGTCAATGTGCTATCTGACTCCAACAACAGGTAATTCCATGCCTTACTGCTTGCCCATCTTGTCTGGTTTTCTGCTTGCCTCAGCAGCTACTTTCTGACATGCAGAGGACCATGAATTTAGTACACTGTCCAGCAGCTGGAAGTGGACAGAAGACTGAGAAGAGGGATATAGACTAGAAGTGGAGCATGCCTTTTTTTCACTTACCTTTCTTCCCACTAGTCAGTTCTATATTGTCTTGACAAGGCTGGGAATATGGTCTGAGCATTAGTGGGAAGCTGAAAGAGAAGGGCAAGCAGAGAGCAGAGGCAGGCACACAGGCAGCATGACCATTACAGTAACCAGCTGTGAGATTTTCTCAGTCCTCAAAGTCTTGGGCTGTTTGGGGAGGATGGTGCCTGAGCGAGCTCCTTGCTGACACAGTTGAAGTGAATTGTATGGGTGATAAAATGAGGACAATAGTCTTGCAGAGATGCCTTCAGCAAACCTGCAGATCAACACATTTGCATAAATATTGCTTAAGTCTCATCTTTATGCCCAGCAGATGCTGCCTTCCTTACTCTGGGCATGGCTTCTAGCAAGTTAGAACAGTTAAGCAAATCAATGCAGTGGACCAACAGCAATAGCAGCAAAATTATAACTTCCTTATCATGTCCAGATTCCACTCTAATCAGCCACATGAAAACTGTCCTTTTACCCCAGGCAAAAAAAAAGGCCTGTGCACCTTACTTGCATATGTATTCTGTCAATTAAAGCAGTATTTTGCATCTGTGCTAGGCTTTGAATGTACTAAAACCTATCACATCTCTGCGAGTGCTGTGAGGATGGGATGATTTGATCTGTAGTACGTTAGGACTCATACAAATTTTGTGGTAGCCTTTGTCTCAAGCAGATATAAAAGGTGTTGGTGGAAGAAAGATTACTACCCCACACACCGCTGCCTTTTGTCAGTGAGTCAGAAGTCTCTGATGTGATACTGCTGAGGGTAAGGAGCTGCGACAGTTCCTTCTGATTTCAGAGTCCATGAAACACATTCAATACGACAGTCCCCACTCTTTCTCTCCACCATGACCAAGCACTTCTTGTTTCTTCCTAACAGCTCCTTTCACCTTTCTATTTGTTTATGTCAGTCTCATGCCCATGATGGGGCAGAGTGTACCCTCAGCTAGTATGCTGACGATACCAAACTGGGAGGAGTGGGTGATATGCCAGAGGGTGGTGCTGCCATCAAGAGGGACCTCAACAAGCTGGAGAAATGATCCAACAGGAGTCTCATGAAGTTCAATAAGATGAGTTGCAGTTCTGCACCTGGGGAGAAACAACCTCATGCACTAGTATATGCTGGAGGTCTACTGACTGGAAAGCAGCTTGGCAGAGAAAGACCTGAGAGGTCCTGGTGGACACCAAGTTGAACAAGACTAAACAATGTGCCCTTGCATCAAGGAAGGCTAGTGGTATCCAGGGCTACATAAGGGTGAGTGTTGCCAACAGGTGGAGGGAGGTGACCCTTCCCCTCTGTTCAGAACTGCTGAGGCCAAACCTGGAGTACTGTGTCCAGTTCTGGGTTCCCCAGTACAAAGAAGACATGGACATACTAGAGAGAATCCAAAAAAGGGCCACTAAGGTGACTAAGGGTCTGGAGCATCTCTCCTGTGAGGAAGGGCTGAGCGATCTGTGACTGTTTAGCCTAGACAAGAGAAGATCCAGGGGACATCTTTTCAATTTATACAAATACCTGAAAGGAGGGTGCAAAGACAATAGAGTTGGGGTCTTTTCTGTGGTGGCCAGTGACAGGATCAGAGGCAATGGGCACAAACTGAAACAAAGGAGGTTCTCTCTGAAGATCAGGAAACACATTTTTACTGCAAACTTTTCTGAGAAATCAGAGACCATCAAAAAAATTTCTCACCTTTATTGAAATCAACAGAGAAATGTCAGTCAACTTAGGTTACAAGTTTCACTCTAGCTGTCGTGTTTTATCTTGAGATATTTCAGTGGCAATATTAGTAGAACACAGGGGAACTTTTGAATTGAATGATACAATTCAGCATTTTTTTTCCCCAGGAAAAAAATAAGAAAATTATATAAATATGCTAATTTTTTTTTTTCATGTGAGGGTCACCAAGCACTGGCACTGGATGCCCAGAGAGGTTGTGGAGTCTCTTTCCTTGGAGATATTCAAAAGCTATCTGTACATGGTCCTGGGCAACCAGCTGTAGGTGGGCCTGATTGATCAGGGGAGGTTGGACCAGCTGACCTCCAAAGGACCCTTCCAGCCTCAATCATTCTGTGATTCTGTGAATTCAGAATCTCTAGCAGAACAGAGAACTTCTGATAACTTAGCAAAAGAGTATTTTCATGTTTATTTTGACATGATATTAAAACCAGCTGGTATTCAGGTGAGAAATTGAAGTTTGTATAAAGAGGACCAACTGCGTGACTCAGAAGAATGTCATATTTGGTCTTGAAATGCAGAAAATTTGCAACTCCTTATTTAAAAAAACTTGAAAATACAAAAAATTAGTAGAAAAAGCCTGTAAGCAAAATGATTGTTACTGTATTCACAATTTTATTGATTAAGTATCATTTTTATGTCATAAGAAGTATGGAGGTATGGATATTCTAATTGTAGACAAGGATGTTTAAATGCTATAGAAGCACAACCCAAAAAGATATCTAGTTTCTTAGAGATACAGGAGTTTAAGGGAACAAATAACGTTTGAAGGGAGCCAGTCAAGTACCATGAAGCAGGTGGAGAGTATTGGTAAGTACAATAAAGAAAAATTTTCACTGAGTATGTTGAACTTGTGTACAAGCACAACACAACATAACCATACATAACGTTTCTAAATCCTTGTTCCTGTTGCAAATCAGTCTAATGTATTATCATGTCTGTGGGATCATGATCTATGTGATGCATAGCAACATGTTAAAGAAGTTTATTTACTCTGATATGTTTCTGTAGGCTGAAGATTATTTTTTAAAATTGTAAACAATAAAACTTCCAGTTTTCTAGAAATAGTTTTTCTAGGTTATGAAAAACAAATTCAAAATGTTAACCTATCTTTCATAGATGCTAAAAGTGAGAGCTCCTTTTGAAAAGCAAATAAAATTTTTATAGTATCCTTCATATTCAGCTTCGTTTCAGTAATTAAGTTGTCCATTCTGTCTGTACAGAGGCTGGAATAGATCACTAAAACATATTTTTCTCTATTATCAATTTTATGCTTGTAGTGAGAGAAAGTTTTGGTTGGTGTTATGAAGTCTACTTGCAAAAAAGGCTATTAATAGAATGTACACTTCATCCGTATTATTTGGATGTGAAATGTTCAAATAATCTTAGTTGCAATAGATCTTTTAAAAGCTGGTATCTGATCTGGTTTGTGAAGCTGTACAGCTACATTTATCCAGTTGTTCCTTTCCCTTAGAAGGTGGTACTATAGAAACTCAGCTCCAGTGCCTGCCTCTATTACAGAGTTAATCCAGGTTTACTGCCAATGGAAGATTTAATTGACTGGTACATTTCCATAAAAGGCAAAATCAGAAGAAAACAACAACGCAAACGTACATTCTTTTCTCTTTAATTTTCAGGTATTACTTCCTGCATTCCAAAGGTCTTTTTCAGACAGAAGGAAGCAGGGGCATCTACATAGTAATTTTAGTTTGATTTAGAATTGAGTTTTGGAGCAGATCTCTATATTGTCCTCAGCAATCACTTTTGATGAAACTTACCAAGAAGACACACTCCAGGTGTTTGCCTGGTGCCTGAACAACAAATGGATGTTCAGTTCAAAGTAAAGTTGCTTTGAAATACTTATTGTATGGACATCACATCATCAGTACCAACTGCTTCACTGTGCAAGCCGAGTCCTACTTATATGCATTATTTGCTAATGTAGACATATTTACTGAGTCCAATTCAGTTTGGGCACACAGAGTAACTGTACATGAGCAGCACAGATGGCAAATGAATATGAACAAATTACAGCATACTGTAAGTATGTCAGACTTATTACGGATATCTGCAGCGTGTTCAATAGGGCTGATCTGTCCATGCATAAGGGATATTCCTATGGATCAGACAGAGCCTTTTCTCCAGCTGGAAAGGGTGGACTTCTAGTTAAGTAGTCAAAGTTTTTAGCTTTTGATGAGAGACTTTCTTATCAGAGAAACGGAGACATGTAGATAGAAGTCTGTCAACCGTTTTTGGAAGATTATAACTCAGCCTTAAACAGAGGTCACGAAATAGCATGTCTCTATTTCTTTGAGATATTTCCTCTTTCCTGTACATGAGAATAGAAAATAAAACTTGCAATAATATTAATGACATTACCTTCCTAGCAAACTCTGGATATTCTGAATAATAATAAATAGTTGTAACGATTGAAGTCTTTACATCTAACATTAATATAGTATTAAACTGTGGGGTTTTTTTCAGCAGTCATATATGAATAAAAAAAAAATAACGTCCATCAGAAAAAGTTTCCACACTAAGCCTTATTTCTGAAAATTTTTCCAGATAATTACACTCACGTCATTCACTTCCCTATATCAATAAGCTTTGGGGTTATTTGTGAAAAGGAAAATCTAGTTTAGTTGCTGCTAATTTAACTTTCCAGAAAGACGAACAGCTTTCATGTAAGTACAAGAGTATAATTTGACAATGACAGAGGCTGAAGAGTGTAGTCCCCATTTACAGTGTAAAGTGGCAGTCAATGCTGAGCATTTATCCTCTGCCTTGGTGTGCAATCTTGCTCTTGAGTTAGATTGAGGGATGCTGCTATTCTTGCTCCAACTAACTTTCCCAATTGGTCACACCTGATCCTTTTTTTTTTTTTTTTTTTTTGGCTAGGCTACTGGGATTACTCTTCTGATATTCATGTGAGCAAGAATACAAGATAATAACTGCCAAAGATGGTCCCTGCTGCTGATCATAAGCAATATTTTTGGTCCTTTGTCATTCTGACAAGATTTATCAAGATTGCACTTGATCAATTGACTATTCCAATTACATACAAAGTTGAAAAAATGATGGTGGACATTTCTTCTAAATTGTAGGAAGAATTCATAGAAAATAATCCACAGGAAAGGTGAATGTGTATTGGATGTGAATTTTCACATAAATTAATGGCACTTCTGTCCATGCGGAGTTAATATATCCTTAATAAAGTAGCTAAAACCAGAATTTTGAGAAAAAGGTTGAAAAGAAAAAAAGGCATTGGTTTCTTATGTTATTATAGTCAATGCTAATAGCTGATTTAGTTAAAAGTTTTTAGATTATTACAGAAGTCATAGGAGTAAGAAATCAGGTAAAAATTGTGCACTCAGATTAAGGAGAAATTCTTAGCTCATTAAAGAAGTAATTTAATTTTACTGAGACACGTTTCCTGTATATATCACAAAGACAGTCTTCTTCCTCCCTCAGACTGTGTTTTCCATTGTAAGTGGATTTTTAACTGTGATATGTCAGTTTTAACAGTCCAGGACTGAAAAGGCAGTGAATGTGGTAATATATGTTAGTAGTTTGAACTGAAACCCGGTGTGGGATGTCAGTCCACAGCATAATTTTTTAACATTTTCAATCTCTAACTTGCCTTCAATTTCCTGGGTAATTTGGTAAGCTAGGCAATGTGTGTTTCTTTGTGACCTTTATCAAAATAAATCCATATTTTAGAGCACAATCTCACTAAGACAAAGGATTTTCCTTAAATGAGAATGTGACTTCCTACGTGAAAGGAGGGCGTCAGAGTTTTAGCTCTATAGATACGAACTGTGGGTCTGAAGGCCACCAAAGTATAGTTGGCTTGATTTTGGTTTATTTTTTTGTTGGTTCCCCCACACCCCCCGTAGTACAGTTGTAGTCAAAGAGTTCATAAAAACTACAGAGTAGAGCTTTACATTGATTTTATGATTGATTTTCAGATAGGTCATAAGAGGGTGATGAAAGACCAAAGAAACTAAGATACTCCTAATAAAAGGGAGAGAGAACGTAATAGAAAGAGAAGGAGCCATCATTATGAGACCTATGTATAACTAACAGTCCATCTCTAATTCCTACACAACTCAGACCTTCAGAGTAAACTACTTGAAAAGAATTATAGAATAGGACTTGTTGCATCTGGGATTTGAGAAGGCCTTTCAAACAAAAATTCTGTTGTGAACTATGGAATGTGTGAAAACAAACGAACAAACTGTGTATGTCTTTACTGAATGAGCCTTTCCCTATGAATTATTCACGCAAGTTTCAGTTAGGTTTTGGGGGGTTTCCTTCCCCCCCACGAAGTACTATAATTTGTGTAAAAAGGGCAAAGGATTGGTTTGCTAGGCTTACTTAGTCCTCTTCTACCTATGGTCATCAAGAAAAAAGCACAGTCACCATTGATCTTGTCTTACATTTTTACTGTTTACAACCCTGCTAAAAGAAATAGTCTTCTTGTCTATAGCCCTGTAAACTGACTGTATACTTTAAGTAACCATTTCTCTGTGACCAGTCAAATACATTAAACATAACTAGGAATAAAAATCAATAAGAGAAAAACAACTATTCCACTCTTTATAAATAGAATAGTCAAGACTTTTAACTAGAGATTACTTAGTGATTGAATACTTCTGAAAGTATTTCATATTTCCTATGAAAAGTGAAAGTGAATTTTTAAAGGTATGTTCTTTTTTTATTAAAAAAAGAACACTCTTTTGAGTTCACTTTATCTAGTTTTAGCAAAATAAAAGTTAACTGTTATTAGAAAGACATTATAATATTATACTATAGGGATTATGTCTGATTTACAGCTATCTGCAGTCAGTATGAGTCTTTCAGGTTGCTCCAACCGTGGCCTTAAAGGCAAAATAAAACAGAAAAACTTGTACATTTTACCTCTCTACCATAACGCTAACATTCCCATCTCAACAGAATCCCTCTGGGCAACCTTTTCTGTTAACAGTTTCAGAAAAAAAAACCAAAACCAAACCAAACCAAACAAAACAAAACCTCCGAACCTCTGTGACTTTGAAGTTGAGAACCCAGGCTTTGTAACATTTCAGGTTGTCATGATCTGTCACTTTTAGCATCTTGTAATTGTGACTCAATAAATCTAGCAGAGGAGTCACAGACAACTTCAGCTTGTAGAAATGACTTCATTAAAGAAAGCACTTGGGAATCTACACAAAGGTTAGCAGTTTAATAGTTAGAATTTTTTTTTCTTCCTTTTTCCTTAGTTTTTAAAGTGTATTTTCTCTGAAGGGAAGCAAGCTTACTATGTCTTTAACCCCAACAAATATTTTGGGATGTATAATCCATTCTCTACCTGATTTTTGCCAAAGTATGAAATAAATAAATTCATCATAACTATTAAGCAGGTGCCAATATTTCAGCTAAAGAATAACATGCACAAGTGTCTCCTTTCATTAACACTGACTTTTGATTGCACTGTGAAAGTCACAAATACTTTATATATGACTCTCTAAACATCACTTTTTCACTTTATTTTTTTTTTCTCTCTCACATATCTCCATTTTCTAAAGAAAAACAAATATAATTCATTTTGGTCTGCTTTACCACCATGTTACTATGTTTTTGATAATTGTTTTCATAAGTAACATTTCTATGATGCTATTCCTTTCACTGTGCAGTTCATAATATTTCCTTCAGCATTACTTAAATAATGCTTAAGTAAAAGTCTTAGCTCTCTATGACTGTTTGACCATGTACTTAGGCTTGATTTAAAAATGGTACAGGCTAGAGAAGTAACAATGGGTTATGGAGTGAAAGCAGTGGGCAGACATTTTGCAAAACCTTAGTGTGCATTGAACTACAGTACTTCTTCTACAGTCTAGTCTAGTTTGGTGCCTAACTAGGGTTTGAATGAATCTGAGAGGTCAACACCAGATGTGAGGGACTGGGCCTTCTGAAAATGCTAAGATTGAAGATAAGTACAGAGCAGGTACATTACAGCAAAAATGGCCAGGATTTTCAGCAAATTTGAGATCTTAATATATAATATATTATTATTATTGCACATCAATTATGCACATTCTTAGAAACTTTGCTGAACTTCGTCCTATGTCTTTAACTCCAACAATCAGACATCCCACTTCTGTACTTCACAAAAAGCATAATGTACTACTTGACATACAAATATTAATCCTATGAAGATGAGATCTCCATGTGAAGATGAGATAACATCTCCTGTTACTGCAAGCTGCTGGAGATGAAAAACATCTCCCAGCTTTTCACAACATCAAGACCTTATATGATGAAGTAATTTCAGGATATAGACACAAAGATAATCTGTAAAGGTAAATATCCTGAGTCTTCTAGTTTGCATGGGCAGTGCACTTAAATCTGCTATTTTTAGTAGCAACAGCTATTATCAATCTAAATGAGCAATCTAAAACTGCTAAATTAATGGGGTTGTAAATGGATTATTTAACAGCTATTTTCATAGCGTCAGAGCACTGTCATCAGTCAATAATGATTTTTACCTAAAAACTATGGATAAAAGTAAAAATAGTATTTGCGAGCTGACATCTTAAGTATCTAATGTTAATTGTCATTGAAAATAACACCGTTATCAGCAGCTCACAAAAGCTAAGCAATAGTTGCCTTTAATAACACATGGGTATTTAGAACAGTGGATGTTTTACTGCCTCTAGTTATATAACAAATACAATTTCTGTCTTTGTAATTCCCTCTAAAATTGAGCAAGCTTTGGTCTGGTCTTCTTGGAAATACTGAATAACTTCTATAAATGTGTCGGGAAAGATACGCATTAAGCATACTATGTTATGTTTTTAACACATTCCTTTTAGCCGTCCAAATTTTTGTTCATGATCTAGTGACATACTCAATTATGAAGTGAAGCAAAGTTGTATGTTTAATATTTTTTTTCATTTATTTCATCAAATTATAGTACATTATTAACAAAGTGAACACACTGGGGTGGCAGAATTCATCTGACTACCTGCACTTTTATACACACACCTAGTATAAGACAATTATGCTCTGCAGTTAGTATGTTACCGAAACTTTGGAAAAATGAAACTCTTGCTAACCTAAGATCTTGGCTTCCTTTAGGGAAGACATGTCACCCCATTCTAAGGTCGATAGTCAGGATAAACAGGGTGAAACAACCTATGTAAATGTTTCTTCACCTCTTATAGAGGGAGCCTAAGCAAGTAGCTGACACTAGATACTTGCATTTTAAGGCAGCTACAATTAAAGAAGATGAGACTGCTCCTGAAGAGGGTAATTCCACAGAATTAAATCAGCGCCACTCCATGAATGAAGATGAAAGTTTAGGCAATATCAAAATTATCTCACATTCCCTTGTATTTTGGGGGACTTCAGTTGATTCTGTTGTGATTTTACACATACATTATACATCTATATATGTGTATATTATACACACATATACACATAAACATACACCTACAAACATTTTATATGTGCACATATATATATGTGCATATATATAAAATATAGATATAATTT